>NW_027527932.1:1573396-1573489 GCF_008692635.1 Crocuta crocuta | reverse complement strand
TGGTAGCTGTCCCCACTTTCTCTTCTCTGACCAATGAATAACTGCAGCTTCATCAAGTGAGTGAAAAGTTGGATTTTTATTTGAATTTTAAAA
>NW_027527932.1:1568662-1573389 GCF_008692635.1 Crocuta crocuta | reverse complement strand
ATAGTACTTACTATGTGCCAGATGCTATTCTAAGTGTTTAATATAGATCCTCACAGCAAGACTCTGAAGTTGCTACTATTATTTCTCATCTCATAGGTGGGAAAATTGGAGCTGCTAATTAACCTGTGACTTTAATAACAAGAAAACCAGCATTTGGACTCAGGCAGTATAGCTCTAGGGTCTGTCTGCTTAATTACACCACCACCACGGCACCTTTAGACATTTGAATTCTGTAAAGTAAAATATAACTACTTATTTAATATCAAAACAACATTTATACCCAGTATACTCAAATTCATTCCTTCCCCATTGAAAGTGAATACCATAGGTCTACAAACCCAAGTTAAAAAGTTAATACATTCTATTCTATTATTCTATTTCCTTAAGATTTGGAAGAGAACATTTGCTATTATATATATATATATTTATATATTATACAAAAAAGGCATTTCAATATTCTTACGATAGGATGTATAATTTTTTCATGACATTATCTATTCATAATAAAAGTGAAATTACATTTAATTTCTCCATTGTACAAAATAAAGTGCAATTTGTGAAGTTTCTATTAGTAAAAATATATCACTATGTCAGATGACTAAATTAACAAGCCTTTATTATTTCTTCATAGGAAATACAACTTGGCAAACTAATTTTTCCTAAAGGAACTGGAATTTTATCTCCCATCATTTAAAATAAATGTGTGTGTTCTGCAGCAATTTATTTTGTTTCTGGTAGTCTATGTCAATTTGCCATTGTGAAAAGCACTGTCCCCTCCACAGTTTGGATCTACCAGTCTTTATTTTTTCATTTGGCATTCACCACTGTTAAGCCTACTGTACATATCATTTATTGTCAACCTATTGTCTGTCTGTCCCTTCAAGTATGTGCTCCATCAGAGCGGAAATTTGTGGTTGTTTTGCTTACTGCTGCATCCTTAGCACTCTAACAGTGCCTGGCACATAGTAGAGACTGCATAAATATTTATTAAAGAAATACATACGAATCTCTGAAGAAAATCTCCCTGTAACATCTTTTCCCAGCCCTAGCCCTCCAAATCATATCTTTAGGAAAAACACTGTATGAACAAGATGATAGTTCTACTTTTCCTAAGTGTGAAAGACTTGCAGTCTTATGGCGCCCTGGGAACTGGAGGGGTCAGTCTTGCAATCTCTCTGTAGTGCAAATGGTTCCTTTTAACCTCCTTAAGGGGGCCAACGGTTAGTCTCATTAAAATCTTTTCACATAGTGATTTGGCTTATAATGCAGGAATTGGCTTGGCCTAATAATACAGTTAACCCTCATGATTCACAGATTCCATATTTGTAAATTTTCCTACTTGCTACCATTTATTTTACGGCCATTCACAATACTAAATAAGGTGTCTAAACAGTAACACACAAAACACATACTGATCACTTAAGATAATGTTGTGAAGAGAGGCTCAAAGGAACTTAACCTTGTATTTCTCCTTGGAGCAATGGCTCAGTATTCACTAAACCACTGTTTGTGGTGACTATGCAGAACCTGTCTGCAGCAAATAACACAAATCTGCTGTATCTTCCCTGGAGTTATCCAGAATGGTTCCCTTTCTAACCTTGGAAACATTATCTCTGTGGTTTCTCATAATAAGCAAATGTTCTCATTCCAATTTTATGGAATCCTTCTTGGAAACAGCGCACATTATAGAAAGCCGTGGATGAAGAATCAGTAAACCTGGGTTCAACCCTGCTCCCTCAATCTGAAGAGTTATCCTGAAGAAATTATTTAACATTTCTTGGTAGAGCTTCCTGCTCTGCAAAATGGTTTCCTCACCTGAGAGGAAGAAATTGAAAGTTCTTTCATGTGCATATGTGTAAGGTATTTTTCAAGTTGAACAGTGATTTTTTCCCCTTCAGATCTGAGGGCATCTTGACATAACTTTTGTGGAACACCACTGTTAACAAATCTTAGGGATTTGATCTTTGAGTTCCAGAGGTAAGAAGAGAGTTCCATTTACTAAGTGGAAAACTGCTACTCCCAGAATGTCCTGGTCATTGCCTAACCTTGCCTCGAGTGTCCATTTGGGGACAGGGAGACCAACTAGTGCTACAGAGTCCTAGCCAGAGACTCACTCGTCTGCCATTACTTAACTCTGTTCCAGAGGGCAAGTCATTTCATATCTTTGGTCATCAGTTCTTTCACTTCTAACCAACTTTTATTAGACGACAATTATAAAATGATCTGCCTTACACATTATGTAAAATAACTTGTATAATATGGTTAAACAAAAATACAAACAATACCAAAGAATGCAGAAAAGAAAGCAAATTTCATTTCCATCACCAATCCTGTATTAGTTTCCTGGGGCTGCCATTAAAAAATACCACAGACTGGGTGGCTTAAACAACGGAAATGTATTTTCTCACAGTTGTGGAGGCTAAAGGTCTAAGATCAAGATATCAGCAGGTTCGATTTCTTCTGAGGCCTCTCTCCTTGGCTTGCAGATGGCCACTTTCCTGCTGTGTATTCGCATGGCTGTCTCTCTGTGCATGCATGCATATTTCTCTCTCCCTGTGTCCTACTCTCTTATAAGGACAGTAGGCATGAGCCTACTGGATGAGCACCCACCCTAATGACCTCGTTTTAATCTAATTACCTTTTTAAAGGTACTGTATACCTTTAAATACAGTAACATTCTGAGGTACTGGGGGTTAGTATTAGAATTTGGAGAGGGGTAGGGGAAAATTAGTCCATAATATACACCATCAGTCTCTCAAAATTGTGCCAGATTTTGATTTGTTTTATATTTGGACCATGAATTCTTTATAAAGCTCTTTGTATTTTTTTCCCAGAAATTTCTAATTATCTTTGGCTTGTTTTTTGAGAAAAGTGACAAGCCATGATCATACCTCTAAAGTCTTCCTGGTCCTTACCATACTACTATTATCAAAGAATCCACTTACTTCTTGAAAGACCATCTTCTTAGAGTCCTCTGACACTTCTTGTTTTTTTCTAATTTGTCCTGATTGCCTTCTTGGCTTGCTGTATCCCTGCCAACTTGGGATTTGAGTTCCTTGGTTGGTTCCCTTTTTTCCCTAAATTCTATATACTCCTCTCTTTGGGATTTTTTAAATTTTGTTTGTTTGTTGTTGTGGTGGTAGGATTTTTTGTTGTTTTTTTTTCTTTGCACTGAAATACATGTACCGCAGACACAGAGATTTGCTGCTAGATTGCCTTTCAAGAAAGAACTGCTCAATTGCAAAGAGAATGGTTAACTGAGAGCCTCCAGGTGTTAACTCTTTTAGGGTCAACCTCAGCTTTCCAGTGGAGGTTTTCAGCCTTTGGCCTATGACTGAGCAAAGTGATTTTATGAAAACCTAGTCATTCCTACCCAATTCAGGACTCCTTTGAAGGGAAATCTTTGGTACCTGCAGGTACCAAGACCATCAGGTTTGCATTGCTGTCTAACTACCCCTACCTAATATTGTGTCCTCTCCTTTTCCATTCACAGATGTTACTCCCCACTATAATTTTATACTCTAGTTCCGTGTCAACTTCTGCTTCCTAGAGAACCCGATCAGTATAACATCTTCAAGTAACGTTTATTTTTTGTTTCATAAAGAATTTATAGGATTTAAATTTTATGACACCTTGCGAGTGTGAACTATTTATTCTCTTATGTGGTTGCTACTTTTATTAGTTCTACAATTCTGAGTTCAAAATTATTTCCCTCGAGAATTCAAGAATCTTGCACTACTGTGTTCTAGCATCCAGTATTGCTGAGAAGAAATCTGATGATAATCTGATTTTCATTCCTTTGTAGCTAGCCTGTTCTTCTTTTTTACAAATAGTTTATTGTCAAATTGGTTTCCACACAACACCCAGTGCTCATCCCCACAAGTGCCCTCCTCCATGCCCATCTCCCCCCTTCCCCTCTNCATGTTTTGTAGCTAGCCTGTTTTTCTTTCTCGCTCTCTTTCTTTCTTTCGTTCTGTCCCCATCTCTGAAACACTAGGCTTTCATCTTTATCCTCAATGATTTTACAGTTCACTAGGCTGTCCAGGCGTGGTTGTTTTTCATTCATTCTATTTGAATGAATGGCCCTTTTGATCTGATAACTAATATCTTTCTTCCATTCCTTTCAATGCATTTTCTCTACTTTCTCTTTCTGGAACTCTGAAGCCCTTGAGTCTTCCAGGTCTATCCTCCATGCTTTTCTATTTTCTGCTCTCTATATTCCTGTTACCTGGGAGATATTTTCCATTCTACTGTATCTCCAAATCTGATATTTGGTCATGACCAATGTGTTATTTTTCACCTCACTAAATTCTTTTAGTTTTTAGGAATGCAATTATTTTCTCATTGCTCCTTTTAATATCACCTTGCCCTGGTTTTTATTACTGCAATAGCCTCTTAAATGTCCCTAAGGATATCAATTAGCATTTAAAAAAACAGTTCTGTACTATTTTTTTGCATTGTCTGTTTCCTCTTGGATCAGTTGTTTTCTTTACCTTGGACCTTCTTTTCTAAGTTGTAGACTTTCAAATGTTCCATAGATATTTGTTCATATTCATGAATAAAGGACTACATTGATTTGTGTCTGTAAAACGGCTGGGTTCTGGGGACATGCAGGCTCTTACATTAATAGTGCACGAGAGGAAATGGCCATGCTGCCCTCAAATCCCCCAAACTAACTCAGGAAGAGTCCCATTCTGAGGGTGGGGTGGCCTTTTTTTCGTTCCATG
>NW_027527932.1:1566478-1568541 GCF_008692635.1 Crocuta crocuta | reverse complement strand
CCCACAGCCTCTCCTCAGGCAAATCTACTCTGCTTAAGCAGTTCTCCAGGCAATTTCACCTGGGATAAATGCAGCAGCAGCTGCAAAATGTTGTGGGCCTCTGACCTTTGTGCTGGAGCCTCTTGTGCGCTCCATGGGAAAATGTCTCTGCTAGCTTCTAGAATGTGTATTTTGAGCTGTTTCTCTTCATCCTGGGCTACGTGTCCACATAACATCATTTGCATTTCACATCCCAGAAATTATTTAAAATCCCAGGTTTGCTGACTGTACTTTCTGTTGTCTTCCATGCAGCGTAGCCATTTTCCTTTTTATCTTTATGAGCTCTTCACTCGGATCCCAGGAAGAAGGGAGTGAAATCATATGTGCCCAACTATATGGCTATAGGTGACCCAGCCCTGATGGCTGCATGTAATCCTGAGCCCTGGACACAGTTTGGGGATCAAGGTTGACCATCTAACTGAGGCCAGAACAATGAAGAGTTTTGCAGTCAGGATTGAGAAAAAGAAGTGAGTCTCTGGTGAGAGGTCTACTCAGGCTCCTGTAACAACATACCACAGACTGGGCAGATTATAAACAAGATATTTTGGTTCTCACAGTTCTGGAGGCGAGCATCCAGGTTCCGGTGAAGACCCACTTCCAAGGTTGCAGACTGCTGAACTTTTTTCTCACTGTGCCCGCGCATCGCGGGGAGGAGGAGGGATCTCTCCGGGACCTCTTTTATAAGGGTACTTACTAATTTCATTCATAAGGACTTCCCCCTCATCTCCTAATTACCTCTCACAGGCCCTACCTCCCAACACCGTCACCTTGGGCATTAGGTTTTCCACATGAATTCTGGGCGTGTGTGGGGCAGGGGCGGGGGAGAGGCACAAACACGTGATCTACAGACTGTGAGGGGCAACCGTCAGGAAGTCAGGCATCTGGGGAGAGAGAGTCACACAAGGTGGCCAACAGGGAGCACCAGAGACATGCAGTGAGGTTCAGGGCGCGGCTGAGAGAAAACCTTAAGCCCAGTGAGGTCTCCTCCTCGGTTTTCCTGGGACAGCCTGCACATTCTAACAAACGTCTCTGCTTTACATCAGCTCTGTGTGAACTTCTGACCCAGTAAGAGAGCCAGAAATGGCCCACCATGTTGGCCCTCCTGGAGGGTGTTACTCTGGTCCGGCCGGGGCTGGGGAAACAGGGCAAGAAGGGGATGTACCAAGAGGCTAGCGTTTCTCCCACAGTGTAATGATGGCCATGACCGTGACCTCTGCCAGCAGTCAACCCCTTACTTGTCACCCCTGTAAAATGAAAAGAAAGTAAGAATAAGATAGAGGCTCTTTCCTTGTAGACTCACTTTGAAAGTTCTGTCAACAAACTTGGGGGAAGGCCTGCAGCATAAGGCCGCAGCTTCCCACAGAGGTAATTTTCTTTTTTTTTACAAATAAAACTTTATTGTCAAGCTGGTTTCCATATAACACCCAGTGCTCATCCCCATAAGTGCCCTCCTCCCTGCCCATCCCCCNCAGAGGTAATTTTTTAAAGTCTCAGGAACACTACGTAACTTGAAACCTACGTTAGCTTGTTACCTCAGACAACGGCAAAACGTTCACTAGGAAACAAACATAAAAGCCACCATCATTTTGTTCAAATTGTCTGTACTCGTCCACCCTCCCCCCGATTTTTAGCTCCCTCTCACCGTCTCTGTAGCCTTAAGGAAGCTGCTTTCCCACCTGAAAACTACTCCTCTCCCCTAAACCCACATTTTCTCTTCGCTGACTTATCTCTTCTCGAACTGCACATTTTTTTAAAAGCTTTTTTACTTTTGGGAANTCTAAACTACTCTCCACAAACAAGATCAATAACTTCAATTTATTCAAACCAACATTATGCCCACCCGGTTAAAAGGCCCTTGGGGACAGAACCCACATAATTCGACGGTTTTATGCTGTGCTGACAACCGAGGAGGGGCTCAACACCCTGATGGAGCCGAAATGAGAAGCAGGAACCGAATCACGAAGACCTTCCCGTTCTTCCGTCCGCACCGCGGGGCCAGTTTGGCCAGTTTTTCTCGCGACTTG
>NW_027527932.1:1566112-1566450 GCF_008692635.1 Crocuta crocuta | reverse complement strand
TGATCGAGAAAGTTCGACGGGGCAGCCCCGGGGGCGACGCGCAGCAGGCTCCGGCCTCCAGGGCGGTAAAACACTCCCGGCATCCGTGGCCTGAGGAACCCCGAAGAACTACTGGTCTTTGGTTTTCATTTACAACTCAGACAAAAAGCGAGCCAGGCAGGAGTCGAACCTACAATCTTCTGATCCGTAGTCAGACGCGTTATCCATTGCGCCACTGGCCCCGCGCGCAGGAGGGCGCCGAGGGGACGTACGGCTTGCAGGGCTGAGGCCACACTCGGGCGGCCTCCGCCCACGCGGGGCAGGAAAGGACTCGCCCAGGAAGGCGGCGTCGGCGTCGC
>NW_027527932.1:1555970-1565977 GCF_008692635.1 Crocuta crocuta | reverse complement strand
GGCCGCCCGTCCCTTCGGTAGCTCAGCCGGTAGAGCGGAGGACTGTAGCTGCCTCCCGGCGAGAGGCATCCTTAGGTCGCTGGTTCGATTCCGGCTCGAAGGAGACACGCCTGCTTTTTGCCCCCTTTGTACGACTGGCGCCCTTTCCACGGGCCCCTTCCGACGAACGCTCGGAAACGCTTGTACTTTCCCTCCGTTTGGGCCTCCTGGCCCCCCCGTGTGACATACGTGGTGCCTCCCCGAGCGGGGACGGCGCGGCCTCGTAACACGCGCCGAAGTGGGTTCGTGGGTCTGCGCCCGGCGAGGGGTCGCGGCCCTGGTTCGCCTCCGTCGGCGGCGGCGTCTCCCGACTTCCCTGAGCACTGAGGGGGGTCCCGGGCCGCCGCCGCGCGCCTTCCCCAGCGCCCCGGGGCGACGGGGCGCCGCCCACGCTGGGCCGGGGGTCTTCCGATCCGCCCGCCTGGCAGTCGCGAGGGAAACGCGGCCGAAAGCAGCCGAAGCTCGGGAACGAGGGGGCGCGGAGAGGCGGCGGCTCGGCTGGCGGCGCGGGGACCGCGGGCGCCGCGTCTCGAGGCNNCCGGTTCGACTCCGGCCCGAAGGGGAGCGCGTCTCCGTTTGCTCCCGGGGCCTCAGCCGGGAGGCGGGACCGGGGACGTGGTCGGGGGAAGCGTTTTCCGTTTCGAGGCCCCGACCGCGCTGTCTCTAGGGGAGGAGAGAGCCGGCCGAGCCCAGCGGCGGGGGATTAGCTCAAATGGTAGAGCGCTCGCTTAGCATGCGAGAGGTAGCGGGATCGATGCCCGCATCCTCCAGTCCTTTTCTCCGCGGCCGTTTTTCTTCCGATTCTCGCTCCCCCCAGGTGGACCCCGAGGTCAGCTGCGAGGCGAGCGACGGACTCGCGCACCCGAGGGGACCGCTCCCTGAGACTCCCCAGACGACGGGCGTGGGTGCTGACGCACTTTATTCTTACAACCTAAACTTCTTAGACCCATTTACTTCGGGAGGTTCACGAAACTGGTTCTTTTTCTGTCCAAAGAGGGCTACAGATTGCAGTCACATCTGTTCCCACTTCCTTTGTGATTTGTAATCGGTCGCTGCACTTCCAAGGACCCACTTGATACTCAACCGCCCATATTTGGGGGAGGGGGGTTACTGACAGAAAAACAAAAGAACGCAAGAAAACCCTGAGCTTGGAAAAGGACGCCGGCGGTCTTGAACTTGGCGCGGAGCCGAGGGCGAGGGCGAGCGCGGCCCGCGTCCGGCTCTGCGCGCGTCACTGCCGCCGGCCCGGGGGCGGGAGCGAGCGGAAGGCCTTGAACCTGGAAGCCGGCGGCCGAAGCCCCCAGCTTCCTCTTGGGGGGCAGCCGTGGAGAACGGGAGAGCAGCGCGGGAAAGGAATTAAATGGGGGAAAAGTTCTACTTAGGGCCGGTTTTGAGCACAGTCTAGTTTGCTAAAGACAAGAACAAACTAAATACTCACTCACTGAAAGATTCAGAGATGGAGCGGAACACGCACAAAGGCTTTTCTAGTAATAGATGCTCCCTATTCTAATTTGCTAGAATACAGCCGTTAAAAAGCTGTTGAAACCATACTGCCGTTCTCAACACAGAACATAAATTTACAAAGACAAAGGCAGAAATATTACCTTTTCTGAGGACCGCAGTTAGTAAGTGATAATCTTTTATTTCATGTTCATTTTAGGATTCTAGGCAACCTGTATTTTTGTTACTAATATATATATTAGTGTATATTATATATATAATTAATATGTGTATACACTAATGTATACATTGTTACTAATGTATACAACCTACTGCATTTTGTTGATGTATCTTTCATTTTCTAGGGCAGTCTCCATTTTTATCTTACTTTACTCTTTTCGATAAAGTCTTTAAATTGAATGTATAGTGATTCGTTTAAAATATACCATTATTGGCGCGCCTGGGTGACTCAGTCCGTTGTGTCTGACTTTAGCTCAGCTCATGATCTCACAGGTCATGAGTTTCAGCCCTGCATCAGGCTCTGTGCTGACAGCTCAGAACCTTGAGCCTGCTTTGGATTCTGTGTCTCCCCTTCTCTCTGCCCCTTACCCACTCATACTGTCTCTCTCTCTCTCTCTCAAAAAAAAACATTAAAAAATATATATCATTTTCATAAAAACAAATTTATAAAGTAAGAAAAGGAATCCTTTTATCAGATGATAGGTCCCAGTTTCCAGTTGAGATTATGAGCACTCTGACTGGCTGACTGGAGGAGCTGGCAGTGAAATTATAAATGACTAAAAGAGCAAGGAATGGGTAATAAGTGGAAGGCATGCTCCCCAAATCCACGTGGGAGCACATCGTTAGGTAGGTGAGCTGGGCAAGAACTCAAACATCTCAGGATCAGCAACTTAGATATGAATGGAATTCTTATTAAATAGTCTAAAGGGGTTACCTACGTGGCTCAGTTGGTTAAGCATCTGACTTTAGCTCAGGTCATGATCCCACAGTTCATGGGCTGAAGCCCTGTGTCGGGCTCTGTGCTGACAGCTCAGAGCCTGCAGCCTGTTTTGGATTCTGTGTCTGCCTCTCTCTCTGCCCCTCTCCTGCTCACGATCTGATCTCCCTGTCTCACAAAAGTAAACATTAAAAAAATGTAGAAAGTATAGAAGTATAAGCTGAGAGGCACTATTACATAGTAGCCAGTCACATGGGCTTTGGGACCTGATGGCCTATCTTGGCTTTCACATTCCCTACCTAGTGACAGTGAGCAAGTTGCTTGACATCATGGTACTTCAGTTTCCTCGTTTGTTAAGTAGGGATGATAATAATAATACCCTTATTACAGTGCCTAGTACACAGTGAACACACTGTAAACATTAACTATTAACTGTATGTTAGCAGTACCATAAAAAGAAGGCCTGAAGGGAATATTCTGAGAGTTTGCCTGTGTGTTTATATAAATATATGTGGGAATACAGAAAAGAGATGCTTGGAGCTACTGTGGAGGGAAATTAGGACAATTCTAAAAATACAAAATGATAGATAAATTATATTATGACCATTTAATGGGGCATATATCACCATTAAAATTATATTTATCAAGAACTGTTGACATGGGAAATGTTAATCAAATGCTAAGTTAATAAATGGCATGCAGAGCAACATAAACAATAACAATATAAACAAGCATTAATTATTTGTAGAAAAGACTGAAGAATAAATTAAAATATTGATAGTAGTGATCTTTGGATAGTAGCATCACTGTGATTTTTTTTTCTTTCTTAAAAGTTTAAAGGGGCGCCTGGGTNTTCCTGTAAGCCAACCACAGTTTTAGTTACTTTCCATGTATTAACTCATATATTTGTCTCATAAAGAAAACACTAGGCCCAGATGGCTTCTGTGGTGAATTCTACCAAACAATTAAGGAAGAAATAATACCAATTCTAAACAGACTTTCAGAAANCATTAGCCTGATCCAAAACCAGGAAAAGACATTATAAAAAAGAAAAGAAAAGAAAACAACAGACCTTCATGAACATAGATGTAAAAATTTTAAGCAAAATATTAGTCAATTAACTCCACAATACAAAAAAGGAAAATGCAGCATAACTCCATGGGATTTTCCCCCAAGAATACAAGACTGGTTGAACATTCAGAAATCAACAATTCATCATAATAAACAGACTAAAGAAGAGTAACACCATGATCATCTTAGTTTGATGCAGAAAAAACATTTGACAAAATTCATCATCCCCTGATTTTTAAAACTATCAGCAAAGGTGGAAGGGAAGGGAACGAAACTTCTTCAACCTGATAAAGGGCCTCAGTGAAAAACACACACTTAACGTATTACTTAATAGTATGAATGCTTTCCTCCCAAGATCAGGAACAAAGCACTGATACCCATTCTGAGGTGTCTGGCCCGTACAAAAAGGCAAGAAAAATGAAGTAAGAGACCTCTAGACTGGAAGGAAAAGTAAAACTATCTCTATTCACAGAGATCCCATTTTTTAAAATACTGATTACATGTTAAAATAATAGTTCATATTCGGGGGTAAAGAAAANCCTCCCCTGCTCACGCTGTCTCTCTCTCTCCTAGAAATAAATAAAAAAAAAAAAACATTTTTAAAAAAATTAAAAAAAAATAATAGTTCATATTTGGGGGTAAAGAAAATATATTAATATTAATGTCCTTTGTTTCTGTCTTTTAATGTGGCTATTAGAAATTTATAATTATATATAGTTTGTCACTCACCTCTTATTTCTATTTGATAGTTGGGTCAGAGAGGTAGGTAGGGGCCAGATCATGTCAGGCCTTAGAGACCACAGTGAGGATTAATGTTTTTATCCTATGGGTAATATGACTATTAGTGTGATTTAAATAAGGAGTGACATGAGAATCAGATTGCAGAAAGCAAGAGTGAATTTCAGAAAACTCAATCAGGAGGCTGAGGTGGAGGGAAAGTCAGAAGGGTTGTATGTGCTGAAGGTGAGAGTCAAGAAGGACCTGGAGCCTAGATACGTTCAGACATGGCCATTGGGAAGGCTTTAGGCCAAGTATTTACTTGTTTGAGGCTGTCACTATATATTTCTGGTATTTGAATTATGCCACGAGATGTTCAGAGGAAAGTAAAATATGTTAATTTTCTAACATATCCTCAGAGATATTTATGATAAATAGACATGTATAAACAATGGATTTGGAGGAGAAATTATCAAGAAGAAAAGCTTACAGCCAGAAGTTTGCAAACTGTCTAATGAAAGAAATGCCATGGTATTAGCTTCTGTAAAGTACTTTTCAAGTTAAGTCATTTAATTTTATATTTTGTAAAATGTTTCTTTTCATTAAAAAATGTTAAATCGTATATCCTAGCTCCCTATTTCCAGACAGCTAAATTGAAGAGACTGACAATGTAAACAGAAGAAAAATGTTAAGTATTTTATAGATGTCATGAGGGCTTGGTGTAAAAAGATTGCAAGAATCTTTTTATTGGAAAGAGTTCTGGGTTATATTTTTTTCAAGTAACTTGTAAAGTTTCTATATGGCTAAATAATGGTTAGAAAGTGCTTTTCTAGATCACACCCTGAACTCCAGAATACCAAAAGAAATAACATTATACTCTACACATGCCTCCTGAGGTCAGATGGGTTATATCTAACAGGACTGATCAACAGAGCCTGGCTCTTGGAACACCATCCCATCTAAATCCCAAATGAAGTACTGCCTGATGTATTACTGCTCTCACTAATAGAGGGAGGGATAGTGAGAGGGAGAGACGGATGGATGGATGGATGGATGGGTGGGTGGAAGAATTAATAACCTCATTGTCTTGGTTTTAAGAGGGCCTGGTCTGCACAACATTAAGAATGGATCTTTGTTTTGGCATGGAATTAAATTGATTTTCAAGAGATGTGTGACTGGTGCTGGCGTTGACCTGAGGTCCTGGTCTACTCATGCCCTAGTGTCCCAGGCTAAATAGACCTCTTTCTTCGGCAGTCTCTAACTCTCTGCTTCCACATCCACATCATCTGGTGTTCTTTCCCTGTTTTAATGATTTAGCCAGCCACCAACTTTCTCCCCTCTGGTGGGTAGTAGAAGGAATTCTCCTCCCTCTCTACCTTAGACATTGAGCCAGAAGCAGGATCAGCATTCTAGTGCCTTTTGTTTTCTCTTCCTTCCAGCAGGGCTACAGTCTCTCTGCCTCACTGCTTTGCTTCAAACTACTATTAATTTTTTACATCCTTTTAGCTCCACCTTGCATCGGACCCACAAGCCTGCTGCTCTGTTTGATGAATGACTAGCTCCTTGAGCTAAGCCTTGATGATTTTCAAGTACCTGGATTTTCATTTACCTATGCTACAGAGACGAAGAGAACACAGGTAAATGAAATGCTGAGAAAATCCTGGAATCCTCAGGAAAGTTAGCACTCCTGACCCTGATTTCCTGGGACTCTTCTGATGCCTCCTATTCCCAAGATGGTCCCTCTTGTTTTGCAAGTTGGGATGAAGAGTTGATGTTGCTCTTTTAACTATTCTAGGCTTAAAAGAATTTCATATCACTGACCAGGAGGTACAAAATTCACCAAAAGAAGGGGACCCTGTTCCTATTGGAGAATCCTTCAAACACGCTCCAATTCTCCAAGATTTTTTTATATCACATATTTTAGAGCTGGTTGTCCAATGTGGTAACCACTAGCCACATATGGTTGTTTGAACACAAGTTTAAGTTAATAACATTTAAAACTCAGATCTTGAGTTGCATTATACACATTTGAAGTACTCAACAGCCACCTCTGGATAGAGGTTTGGACAGAGGTTAGACATTACAGATATAGAACATTTACATCATTGCAGACAATTCTAATGGAAAGTGTGCTATAGAGCATCACGGGTGTGGTATAGCTTAGTAGGTGAGGTCGTGGGCTCTGTAGTTGAAAGATGTGTCTCTAAATCTGCTTCACACTAGCAGTCATACGACCAGGCAACTACTTTGCTGAGCTACAGTTGGTTCAATGGAAATAGTATCTATTATAAAGAGCTATTGTAAGTAGTGACTGGTACTCTGTACAGGTTTATTATGTTTGTTGTGGCAATATACAGTTGACCCTTGAACAACGTGGAGGTTAGGGGTGCTGAACCCCCATGCAGTTTAAAATCCACATATAATTTTTGACTCCTTCAAAATTTAACTACTAATAGCCTACTGTTGACCATAAGCCTTACTGATAAAATAAACAGTTAATTAACATATATTTTTATGTTATATGCATTATGTACAATAAAGTAAGCTAGAGAAAAGAAAATGTTATTAAGAAAATCATAAGGAAGAGAAAGTACATTTATAGTAGTGTACCATAAAAAAAGGGTCAACCATAGTACTAAAATAGACTTTAGAACTCCCTTTTCTTCCTTCCTGAGATGAAAAACACACTGAAACCCACATTTCACTCCTATGCTCTGGCCCCTGAAGTCGGGGTCCATTCGGCCTAGCTGCTAGAGGTTGAAAGAAGCCAAAAGTCTTCTCTTTTTGTTATCGTGCCTTAACGCCAACTCTGCTGTTGGGCATAGAGTCAGGTTCTTAGGGACCCATCTTGCTTCCTCTGACTTATTTGGGGGATTGGTAAACTGCCGGTCCTCCAGGGGCTGAAAGCGATGGTCATTGTCCTTCAGGTCCTCCATGTGTGTGAACATACCCCTGCCCTCGCTTGGTGCAACGCAGTAATGGGGGTGATTGGGGCTTCCAACTAAACCAATCCCCTATGTAAAACTGCCCCTAACTGGTTTCAGCCTCCTGTCCTAGGTGTGGCGAGTGGGGGTGCGAGAAGGGAGGAAAGTTGTGTACCACTCCTGTACAGGCAGGACACCTTTGGCAAACTAAGCTGGTGTTCACGTCTGTGGAACTCCCAGAGCCTTGAAGTTGGCTTCAAATCTCATTCCGCTTCAGAAGTTTCAGGATCATTCAGGGAAATCTGTGAATGACTTGGGAACACACTAAAGTTTTCTCCTTCTTCCCTAGAACAGAGTGCTATTCCTACGTCCCACTCTTAACTCACATGCGCATCCCACGGACTGCTGGTCTCTGAGATTGGGGAGGAGCGAAGAATGGAAAAAAGAATATAAAGAGGGAAAGGTGATAATTACCCATCAACTTGACTCTTACTCCTATGATCTTGCCAGTTTCCTGGGTAGCCTCCCAGTGGCAGTTCGAAGAAAAAGTACAAGTCAGAAAGCAAGAAACCAAAACGCAGAGGAGAGGATAAGGATCAAGTCAGCATCACGTAATTTAATTGGAGATTCTCGATGTCAAAATTGATGTTTCAAGTGTTTCGCTTTTCCCTACAAATACTGTTAAGCCTAGGTTGTGAATACCACTCACATACAGATTAAACAGACTAAGCAGAAATCAAGCAAGCTGAGGTCAGCTTCCCAAGACGACAAAGCAAGGTAGGCATGGAAACTGGGTAGAAGGCGTGTCTCCTGACTCACTGTGCACTTGTCACTGCATCCCTGGTAGGTTGCTCAGACCCGGAGCACCTGAGTCACCTCTGTGGAGTCCACTTTCACAGCCTCACAGGCCCTTCCCTCCTCCTCTTCCCCACTGCCATCACCCAGTGCCAGGGAATCCTGGCCTCTCCCCTCGGCAGTGGCAACCACCTCCCGTCTGGTCTTCGTCCAGGTCACCTTCGCCCTGTCCCAGCCACCACTGTGGTACTGATCTAACCGGTGCGCAGCCCTCACGGAAATGTTTCTCTGAGAAACTTTCAACAACTTCCTGTCGCCTGATTTATTAAGTGTTAAAAACTCTTTAGCCCCGTATCTGTGGCCTGCTCGTGTGTCAGGAGCACGCTGTGCACTCCAGCCCGAAGCTCCATACGCTCTGACCGTTGCCCACACTCCTGGGCCTCGCGGTCTTTGCTTCTGTGCCTTCTTTTGGAAAGCGCCAGCTATGCCCCACGTAACTACACACGGATTCATAAGTTCTTAGTGGATCAGGTCAGATACCATGTACCCATGAAGCCCTCCTGATTAATCCAACTCTGAAATTTTGTACTGTGGTTCTGTATATGCAGGTCTTATTTCTGCTGTCAGACTGAGCTCCTTCAGGACAGTAATCTGTGTCTTGTTTGTTTTTCAGTCCACAGAGCTGAACACAAAGGGGACACACAATAAACACTCAATGAATTTTTTTAAAAAAGAATGAATTCCCCTAACAAGGATAGGCTTGGCTCATTGTACACTGTAAGTTTAAGTGGGTTTTTTTCTTAGATTGAAGAGTCTTTTACAGTAGAAACTTTATCTTTCCTAAAAAATAACTCACATATTGTGTTCAGACCTCCATAGTCCATGTAACGATAAACACGGTTAACCGCCTGAGCCAGGTGAACTGAATTAACTCAATAAAAAAATGTCACCAATTCCCTTCTGTATTGTAGTTCTTCGGTAGGTATTGAAAGGAATAACAAAATTGTCCTCAAATCCCTGAAATGTTTATGAATACATGTAACTCGTTATTAGTTAATAGAGCGTATTAGATTCTAAGTACGTTTCAGTACACACAGCAATAAGACCACACACAGCCAGTCACACTGGCCTATTTACTGGTAATTAAGCGCACACTGGGGATATGTCGGCAAGATGTGTTCAGTGCTTGAATATTTTTAAATCAAGGAGAAATAAACCTACAAGTTAACTATATATAAACAGATATTTTTCTTTTTCATTTTTGGTCTGATTTTTAATTTTTAATTAACTATATTGATGAAAGTTTCACAAAATCCTGGCAAATATCAGAATTGTTATTTGTGACTCAAGAGCAGACCAAGAATATCAGAAATGACCAGGGAAACCATCATTTAAAAATATCAACTTGGAGGAGGCGGCGGCAGAGGCCGCCAAGAGGTACGTGTAGTAGGTATTTCAGAGCAGATAAACCCGGATATGGAAGCAAGACCTATCTTCACTTCAGTTGACAACAGCATTGATATCCATTTCCTGCTTTATGGAAAAATGAAATAATGGGTCTGTTACCCTACATGCCAGTTGCTACCTCATTACTGGTTATCGTTGCAAACTAAATGTATATTTTAAAAGATTGCCACGTTTTCTTTGTGTTTTTGGCATGTGTGTGTGGGGAGTGGCTGCAGGGATACAGGATGAAGGAGGAGGTTAGCGAGGAGGAAGAGCAGTGCGGGAGAAGAAAGAATTTACTAGAATCTTGTTCACAACTTATAAAAAAGTGGGATCATCAACTGGCGTTTGGATTTTTTTCATAGATACTTTTCTGGTGAAAAGGGCTGAAGGACTGAAGTCAGTTTTTAAACTGGAATTTTTCCCAGGCCACAGATGAAAAAGTTAATGTGAATCAAATCGTTTTAGTTGATTGCCCTTGTGAAGCCAAGAAAATGATTTTTGAGACATGTTTTGTTTGTTTTCACTTAAGGTGATACGCTCTCACTACTTCTGGTGACTCGCTTCCTAAATTCTCCAGACAGAAATGGCATTCGTTATACAGTTAGACTCTTGGG
>NW_027527932.1:1504193-1555816 GCF_008692635.1 Crocuta crocuta | reverse complement strand
GGAGAAACCCGTCGCCACGTTCTTACCGAGGGCTCACAGAGGGCATGGCTCAGTGACTAGGCATGCACATTTGCATTTGTTGTTGACAACTGTCAGCTTCAACCTCCCTCTCCTCACAACTCTGTCTAAATGGGGTTTGTAACCCTTCTTCCCACGCACTGTCTTCACTCCCCGGGGCAGGAATGTTGGCTCCTGTTCTCTGTCACCTGTCAGAGTCCATCCATCCTGTCACTGGCTTATATGGACAAGTCAGCCCACTGTCACGTGACCCTCCCTGCTGCTAAAAACAGCTCCAGCACCTCCTCTGAACCTGGGCCTGAAACAATGTCTTCCACCGAAAAAAACATAAAGGACACTTGATCACCCAATCCTTGGAATTATTTCCAGGAAGCACTTGCAGAAAGCCTTCGGGGCACACTTTCCCTGGCAGCGCGCAGGGGACGGCCAGGAGATGAGCGCAGCTTTGAATTATAAGTCTTTTTCCAAAGAGCAGCAGACCATGGATAACTTGGAGAAGCAGCTCATCTGTCCGATCTGCTTAGAGATGTTCACGAAGCCTGTGGTCATTCTCCCCTGTCAGCATAACCTGTGCAGGAAATGTGCCAGTGATATTTTCCAGGTAAGTCTGTTTGGTATTTGGGGGGTAAAAAAAGAGTCTCTCTTCTTGGAATCAAGTCCTCAACTTGTAGGTGAATTCTTTTAGAAAACTTTATAAGGCTACATTCATTTTCAAGAAAACCATTTTTTTTTTACTGATTTGCTTTGTGCTCTGCTCTCTGCCTCCTCCCTACTCCCAAATCGAATTTTACTTAAATATTAAGACTACTATCCGTTTAAAAAAAACCAAAAAACCTTCGAAACATTGAATCTGCTTCAAAATTGTAAACGAGTTGCTGCCTAAGACATTAACGTTAGAGTTTCTGGCTAGAGCTTTTGGTTATAAAAACACTGGATAGAAAAGGGCCTCATGCTGAAAATGGGAGACAGCAGTTGACTGGAGAAAGTACTGGCCCTGTCTTCTAGGCCCACTTGCTGCTAAGGCCCTGAGGGACTATCTTATGGCTAACTTAAAGTAGAAGTTGACCTTGCTTATAGTAACAGAGAGTGAAAAGAAGTCTCAGAAAAGCTACCCGTGGCATTACTTAATTCCTCCTTTCTCGCTTGGCAAGAACAGGCCTCTAACCCGTATTTGCCCACAAGAGGAGGCACCACTGTGGCATCAGGGGGCCGGTTTCGCTGCCCGTCCTGTAGACATGAGGTGGTTCTGGACAGACACGGGATCTACGGCCTTCAGAGGAACCTGCTGGTGGAAAACATCATTGACATCTACAAGCAGGAGTCCAGCAGGTACTGTCCCTCCCTGTGTCACACCCGCACCTGAGACTGGTTTTGTGTATTTGTTTGTTTGTTCCAACAGATCCCATGCTCGTCTGACAATCACAGACATTGTCTTATAGGAAAACGTTTTTCCAAGTGAGTCCTTACCAGTGTGAGAATCGCTCTTGGAAAGAGACGGGAGCCGGTGCCCAAGCCTTTGCACCAACTTAAGAACGAAGTAATTCATTAACACTAGCCCATTCAGTAGCACGGAGAAAGGCATAATGTGGCCCACCCCCTCAGCCTTGCATGACATGTGTTTCAGACATTTCTGCACTTCACAGGTCCTTTGTAGCTCCCAGTTCTACAGAGCGGAAGATTTACAGTACGAAACTTTAAGGAAAACTAGTGGAAATGGCATTTTCCAAAACAGTCCCGTTCCTAGTTTAGACAGTCTCACCTTAAAGTTGTCTACATGATCATAATGAAAACCAAATTTCCCTAACATAATTAATCATTGTATGGACCCTGGGAAGTTGCAAAGCAATACACAGTCCTGCCCTTCAGCCACTTAGAGTTTAGAGACATGGGGGGGGGGGGGGGAGACAGCATTCAGTTAAGTTTCCCTACTCTCTAGATTGCATTTGCTGCATACTCTCAGCATTTGCCTGTTGACTGACTGATACTCAGTATATGCCGCCATTCACTAAAAACAAAAAGGCTTCTTCCTCATCGAATCACATTGGCTGTGGAGCCCCTTTCCTAGAGGCATCACTGCAGGAGATCATTCCTAGAAGGCGTGGTGTGAGGGCCCGTTTTCAATTGTACACAGGTCAGTCCAGTCCACAAAGCTTGGTAGCAATATTGAGACCATCTGGAAATGAACTCATTGTGATTCTTATTAGGAGACATGTATTTACAGAACATCTGCAGGGCTCTAAGAGCCTTGCGCTCTTAGAAGGAAAGCTGTTCCATAAATCTAACATATAATTATTATAATCACTATAGCTATTAGTTTCTGCTTAAGATTCAAACTAAATTAGATAGTGCCAGGATCTAGATGGAGGTGGGGAAGAAGAGTAATTACCGATGGCATATTACAGAGATACAGAGTCAGCCATTTCCCTGCGGCCGGTGTCTCTGCGGAAGAAAGAAAATACTATTGCTGCCGCTGTCGCTTCACAGATCTGATTTCATTGTTTTCCATTCCTTTAAAATGCAAATACACACAGTCTCTTAAAAAAAAAAGTCAATTAATAATCAACCAATTATTAAGAGTGTTTATGTAACAACTGATCCAGTGCCTAGTACAGTGTCTTACATAGAATAGTTGCTTCATAAGTGCCAGATGATTAAGCAACACCAAAAAGCTTCTTAGACGTTCTACTTATTTCAGTAATTTAGTTTTGCTACAGGGAGAGCTTGAAACATTGGAAATAATAACAATGTTATGAAATCCAGAGAAGAAGAGATGTTAAAACTTGTAGCATTAGGGGCGCCTGGGTGGCTTAGTCGGTTAAGCGTCCGACTTTCGCTCGGGTCACGATCTCGCGGTTCGTGGGTTCGAGCCCCGCGTCGGGCTCTGTGCTGACTGCCAGCTCAGAGCCTGGAGCCTGTTTCAGTCTGTGACTCCCTCTCTCTCTGACCCTCCCCTGCTCACACTGTCGTCTCTCTCTCTCTCTCTCCTAGAAATAAAAAAAAAAACAAAAAAACAAAAAAAAACTTGTAGCGTTAGCAACACCAAAAGACACATCCTTAACTTTAAAGTCTACATATACATCTGCCAAAAAAGTGCCCGGGGGCACAAACTGTGTAAAAGTAATGAACCAAATTTCCAACAATGAAGCTTAGAGCTGGGTGTGCCAGTGGTGTTTTTCTGATTATCAAGTTCTTCTTACGTTGTTGTTTCTTGAACTTGAGACTCGCCTTGGGACATTTTTACTTGGTAGCAAAATCACAAGTTGCACAGAGGGCCCAGGTACACGTTGGGGCAAACACCCAGGTGTTCCCTGGAGGCCGGCAGCCTTGCCAGCCCAGAACCCTGAGCCTCGGAGTCCATTAGGCAACCTTAGAATGACCTTGGGTATTCCGAGTGAGATGCACCCTCTCTGGCTCACAGTCATTGGCGTGGGGGCAGAAAGGAGAGAGGCTGGTCAACTCTGACCTCCCACAGACAGATCGACATTGTAGATTTCGAGAAAACCTGGCCTTATCTCATGTCACTGCCTGGTAGTGCGCTGGCCACAGTTTGCAGAGGTGACATGAGAAGGAATTTATTTCACTGATATTAATCACAAAAATCATAATAATTACCTTTTTAATAAGTAAAACTAATGTGTCACCCACTGTTTGGGGTGCTTTACACATGAATCCCGTGTAAGGCACGTGTTAATCTGTACAACATCCTGCTGAGATTCTGATTATTATTAATACCTTATTAACTCAAACTAACTCATATACATAAACAATCAAATAGCACTAGGAGACCTCTAATGAGGCCCACGCTCCCACGCCACTCTCTCTCTACCCCCAAGGCTCACTCCCCGGAGCCAACCACTCTGAATTGTTTTAGCTGGTTTTCTGTCCGTTATCCCCCAGGGACATCTGTACACCACTACTACCACTACTACTACTACTACTACCACTACTACTACTACTACTACCACTACTACTACTGTACTCTATTTTTTGATTTTTCAGTTTAGACATTCTCTGTGGACTAGTCACCGCCGCTGATCAGGACAGGGCCCTCACATGGGTGAGCCACCTACTTTTCCTCTTCCGTGGGTGGAACCCTTATTTTCTGGAGCCTACATCTTTCTCTTTGTCACTTTATTCCACTGTTTTTTGTGGAGCACATCCTCAAGCAATTATCCAAAATATGCAAAAAAGTGCTCCACCTTTCAGCACCCCCCCCTCCTGCCTTCGGAGTACCTGGCCTCCGCAGCCCCAGAGCCCTTCGGGGCCCCACAGCTCAGGGCAGCTCGCTCCTCTCAGCCTTCTCCCCGGAGGCGCTTAGCAGAAAGAAGAGGCAACTCAGGTAGGTCGCTTCCTTTCATCCACAGGTTCTCAGTTTCCAGCATGCGGTCGACATCTCTCATCTGCTGTTATCTAGCTCACTTTTTGTCCTTGTTTATCATAGAATGCGATTTTAAATTTTCCTCACGCTTATTTTAGTGGGATTTTTACGGGAAACATAAATAAAAAAGGCTTATGTTGATTCTGCCGTATTTAATTAGAAGACCCCTAGGCCAACTTCCAGAAATGCATAAAGGCTGAGCCTCAAAGAGGTTAAGTACCTTGCCTGAGGTCACACAACCAAAACCTGGAGAGGCTGAGCTGGAATTTAGCTCTAAGATCAATTTGGCTCTAAAGGTACCGCCTGCAATGCCTCACCAAGACCAGACGCCGAGCCTTCAGGATTCACCAGGATGGTCCCAGCCACCTGCGGCCGGAGAGAGCAGGCTACCGACTCCTTGAGACTGGCCGGCCCTGAGTGGTGAGAGGCCGCTGCCGGCATCTGGAGCCGAGCCCTGAGCCACAGCTGTGAGCTCAGTCACTCTCCCTCATGAAAGTGCCTTGACATCTTTGTTCTACGTGCCTGTTTGACCCAAGTCTGTTATACGTTTTACGTTGTCTAAAGGTTTCTATTATACACCCACTTGTAAGTGGTGGATGCCTCTGGGCCTATGTTGCCACCTGAATAAGAAAAACCTGATAAGGAATACAAGACGTAGTTCTCGGTCTATATTGTATTATGGTAAAATAATCAAAACCAAAAACTAAACATCCAGCCTTATCGCTGTGGCCACATTTCCAGTGTTTGCAATATACTGTATACATATATACACACACACATATATTGTATACATATATATGTACTCACACCTGAGCTCTGGTCAGAGCTACTGACATCAGAAGCACATGGGACAGAGGCTGCTGTCAGGAAATGCTCCGGGGAGGTGAGCCACAGAGGCATCACCTGTGCCATTTTCTAGTAAATATGCTCCAGACACATACTTGACATTTATTATTATGAGGTGGAGATGTAAGGGACAGAAGGTGGAGGAGGTAGGAAAGCCTTTGACCAAGCAAAGAGCAAACCACTTCCAATCTCTAGATAACCTCCAAAGGGCTTTGTCATTCATAAACGGAGTCTCCAGAATGTTGTCTGGTCTCTTACTTTGCCCCTCATGAGTGGCAAGTGACCCCGGGCTTTCCCCGTATTTCACATGCCTTCCCCAGATGAATTAGAGCACAAGGAATACTGTCCATTAATCTATCAAAGTCTCTTTCATTTCTCATTCATTCTACAAATATTTACTGAGTACCGCTCTATGCAAGGCATTGTTCTGGGTACTGGGACCCAGCCAAAAAAAAACAAAAAACAAGACAAACCTGCCTTCATGGAACTCACATATTTGTGGAGGAAACAGACCTGGGCGGGAAGATCCATTTCTTGGTTTGCAGAGTTTACTTTTCTCAACTGACTTCCAAGGATATGGCAATTTCAAGTCAGGAGGCTACAGACTTCATGGAAACCATATTGTTACAAGACCAGGCAACAATTCCTTTTACAAAAATTGCAAGGCTGGAAGCCCATACAGTTTCCTCAGTAGACCCAGGTCTTCTCCTAACAGCTCAGTCTCCTTGACTTGACTCCTACCTGGTGATTTATAGATGTAAATCAATGTATTTTCTGCCTTTCTCTGAGTTGTGGGGCAGCAGATATGTGGTACCACACATCAGTATCAATGGTTTACAAACCATTTTATTCATGTCTCACATGAGAAGTACATTTTACGTTGTGATCCAATGACCATTACATACATGGATGAATGTAGAACTATAGATATGCAATATATATTTTTTGCCTCCAGTGTATTTATATACGAATGCACACATATGCATGTACATACATACACATATATTTATGTCCACCAGAAACAACAGTTTCAGATATCATTACTTATTCTTACTACATGTAGCTCATGTATTTACTGTTCTATTTTATTTTGATTTTAACAATGCTGGTCATAACCTCTAAATTGATTTCATGGCCCATAATAATCAGTTTCACAGTCCATAAATACCTGCAGTTTTTTTTTTTAATTTTTTAATGTTTTATTTACTTCTAGGAGAGAGAGAGAGAGACAGCGTGAGCAGGGGAGGGTCAGAGAGAGAGGGAGTCACAGACTGAAGCAGGCTCCAGGCTCTGAGCTGGCAGGCAGCACAGAGCCCGACGCGGGGCTCGAACCCACGAACCGCGAGATCATGACCTAAGCGAAAGTTGGACGCTTAACCGACTAAGCCACCCAGGCGCCCCAATACCTGCAGTTTTTTAAAAGTGGATCTTGATAACAGAAAAATTCAGTCCCAAATCTTTTAAATAACCATGCTTATCAATAGCTATGTGTTTGGGAATATGAGGAAAGGTTTTGGATTTGTATTTAATTTTTCAGGTACCTCTGAAAACTATGAACAACTTCAGTCTTTAGATAGGATATATAAGAATTCCAGGTTTTTGTAGAAGCAGGCCACACCCACAGCCCACCATGTTCTCCAGAGGGGTTCTAGAGCACCACAGTCTGGCACAATTTTCATCTTGATCATAACAATAAGTCACGCTGATCATTAGGAAAATGTACAGGGCCCTACCACATGCTGTGAACTAGGGCTACTCCAGGTGATTCCACAAGTTATTCTTTTTTTTTTAATGTTTTATTTATTTCTAGGAGAGAGAGAGAGACAGCGTGAGCAGGGGAGGGTCAGAGAGAGAGGGAGTCACAGACCGAAACAGGCTCCAGGCTCCGAGCTGGCAGTCAGCACAGAGCCCGACGCGGGGCTCGAACCCACGAACCGCGAGATCATGACCTGAGCCAAAGTCGGACGCTCAACCGACTAAGCCACCGAGGCGCCCCTACATTCAGTTTTCTTAATGATAGGAAGAGACCCAAACAAATTAATGAAACACACGCTGACATGTTCCTTCCTACACAGAGCTCTTTGCACTAGCGCCTAGACTACTAATCAGAGATTTGGACCCCTCCAGCCCACCTCCATCCACCGTTTGGTGGGAGGAGTGTTTGCTGGAGGCTGTAGGATTGGGACCTAGAGCCTCTGCAAAGCCAGGGTAAACTTGAGATTTAGTTAATCAGCAAATACTCCTTCTTTACTCTTAATTGGAAAGTATCTCAAGAGACCTGTAAGTGTGTGCAGACGGTGTCGGAGCACACTCCTAACATAAAAGCCCAGTGTTCAACTTCCAGGAATTTGACGAGCTGTGTTTTAAACCATTAATAACTTGAAATCAGCCACGGTGGGAACACTCCCCACAGAAAGCGTGAAACACTACAGATCAGAGTGTGCGTGCCCTATCCCCCACTCCAGCCTGGTTGTTAGAGATCTGTCAGCACACCGCTGCGAAGCCCGAAGGGCAACTGAATTTGGAGGGCTCTGAACGNCCCGCTGCCCTTGCTTGGCTGCAATGGGAGCTGACACATTTATCTGCCCACCTCCTCCCAGACCAGAAAAGAAGTCTGACCAACCCATGTGTGAGGAGCATGAAGAGGAACGCATCAACATCTACTGTCTGAACTGCGAAGTGCCCACCTGCTCTCTGTGCAAGGTCTTCGGGGCACACAAGGATTGCCAGGTGGCTCCCCTAACTCACGTGTTCCAGAGGCAGAAGGTAACAGAGCTTCTCCGGCTCCTTCCAAATCTCTGTGATTGGCTCCATTTGCTGAAGGGAACCGCCCAAGCCACGCAACCCTGAGGCCTGGTGGCTCCGAGGGTGGAGTGGGAAGGGGTCCCGTGCTGGTGCAAACTTGGCCACGTGCTAGATCCCCCGGAGAGTAAGGGACTGCCTGAGAGGGAAGGGGTGCCGAGGGTCAGGAAGGTGCACAGAGGGCAAGGGTCACTGTTACTCGTGCATCCGGGAGGTTGCCTGAGACCAGCAGTGTGTTGAGATCTGGTCAGGGCTGTTTGAAGTTCAGACTATAGATAAGAAAAGGGTAACTTTCCACTCCAGACACGGGAATTTTTCTTCATTCACTAACAGAAGCTTCCATTGCCCGCACCCCTCCCAGGCCTTTGCTCCCCCAGCCCGCCCCTACTGTGTTAGCCTTCAAGTGCAGGTTAAACTGGCCTCCTACGCTTTCAACCTAGGCCGGTTGCTGAAAGGCCTCCTCTCAGTTTGGCACATGTCCCCACGCCCGCCAGGGCCTCAGCCTCCCCACCCTGATGTCCCCAGCATATCACCAAGTTGCCAACCTGGCTTCACCCATCGGCAAGTAGCAACTTGCCCGTTTGATGCAGATAAACGTGCTGTTGTGTCCTCAGGCAGATGCAGCCACTCCCCACACCTCGGATTTGAAGATCTCCATTCTCAGCTCCTTTCTGTGAAGAGTCATAGATCCTGCCTGGGGTCAGTGTTTTACTGTGAGGGTCAGAGTTGGAATCAAGTGTGAAAGCCAAACTTTTGGGCAACACCACTAACTGCCAAAAAAGCAGGAATTAGCGAGACATCTGTAACACTTATTTATTTTCCAATCCGTTTATGATTTATTTCCCCTTTTCTTTCCACACCCACCCATCCCCCTCAGGTCATGGTGTGTGAGAACTGAATGGTACTTGTTCACACGAGTTTCCTCAGAGCCCTAGGAACTCACGTGGGCTGGACAGGACAGCCAGGCAGGACTTCTACACGGTTCCTGTTTGGACAGAGCAGCTTCACTGTTGTCTACTGGGATTCCATATTAACTTCCTTTTTCTGAAGAAAGGGTTCAGAGCTTTAAAATGTTTTACAACCACTGTTCTGGCCCAACCTTCTCACTTTATATCCAAGAAATTTAGGGTCCACCTTGATGACATATTTGCCCAACATCATAAAGAAGTTAAAGGCAGAGTTGGATCAAGCAGGTAGATCTCCTAAGTCCCCATTCAGTGCTTCCGGGTGCTCTACAGCGAGTGTTGGAAAGTGGAGAGGAATTTCAAGTTGAAAATCTTCCCCTAGAATGAGTCAAATGTTAGAGTTTCAAGTTTGTAACGACTTAGTCCAGTATGTATATATTTGTGCACCTAGCATATAGAAGGTGCATATTAGTTGAGTAAGTGAATAAGTGAATATTTACCATCCTCATTTCCCTAGTAAAGTTGATCCTGAGCTATACTAGGAAAATAATTCATTTCAGGTCCCTGAAGTCACATACTGGACTCCACTGAATTTATAAACAATATTTATAATTACTTAGCTTGAATATGCTATTCTCTGTAATCTATAATTCAGTGTTTATGATGTTTTTAGCAGGGTCAGATCACAGTCCCCATTGAGAATTTGGTGAAAACTAAGACACTTCTTCCTAGACAAGTGCACTCATATACACATCCAGACAGAATTTGATTACAAGACCCGGAGGCTCCCAGGCCTTCTACGCCTCACTGTTACTGCTAAGGGGTTCAGTGGACGCTGGATTAGGAATCCATGAGGATAATACAATGATTTATCTACAATCAGTGCTGACTAGAAAACTCCTAAAACCTTGTACCCCTCCTTTCTCTTCTTAGTCTGAGCTCAGTGATGGCATTGCTGTCCTTGTGGGAAGCAACGATCGCGTCCAGGGAGTAATCAGCCAGCTGGAGGACACCTGTAAAACTATTGAGGTGAGTTAAGCAACTGCAGCTGAATAGAAACCAAGCCTAATCTCCTGGGGAGCTGTGGCTACCTCACCACTACACAACCTTTCCCTCTAGACTGACTTTCTGCCTCATATGTCTCTAAAACATTCCCCTCCTAGTCAGGAAGAGAAGTTACCTCGTGGGGCAACAAGGCAGATTTTACCACATTTACTCGGGTGGTTATTACATTTGTTGTTCTTTGTTGGCCAACCCATTTTGAAAGATGAGCTAGAAGAAAAATCAATTCTCGGTAATGAAAATGAGTGTTGCCCACCATTATAGGACTATTTCTCTGCGGAAATCCCAACGGTCTTAAGAAATGCTAGTTAGTTCTTTGGAAAATCATGTGCAGGTTTGAGCTGCATTTCTGCACTCTGACAGCAGGGCCACAAAGGGGAGAGATAGCAGGAGGAGAAGGTGTGTCTGTGGTTACAGAATGACTCAGTCGCGGAGCTCACTGAGACCAGAGCTCTGGCTCATTCATATCTGCCCTCTGCCTGGCCCAGTGCCTGGCACATGATACACACTTGATACAAACTTGGTGAACAAATGCATAAATGGCTGGCTGTTTAGCTCACACTGAAGCTTGGCATAAAAGAAATACTGAGAAACCCAAACTTGGAGGAAAGGCTCGGGGAGTCGGGGACACCTAGCAGCCAAAATGAAGGTGAAGATGCTGAGCCGGACCCAGACAACTATGTCCGCGAAACCAAGCTGGACTTACAGAGTTCCAAGAAACTATGATCCTACCTTACATCCTTTTGAGGTCCCGCAAGAATATGTAAGAGCTTTAAATGCTACCAAATTGGAACAGGTATTTGCAAAACCATTCCTTGCTTCCCTGGATGGTCGCCAAGATGGAGTCAATTGCCTGACAAAGCACCCGAAGGGCCTGGCTACTGTCCTTTCTGGGGCATGTGATGGAGAGGTTAGAATTTGGAACGTGACTAAATGAAAATGTATCTGTACGTTACAAGCACATGAGGGGTTTGTACGAGGAATATGCACTCGCTTTTGTGGGACTTCTTTCTTTACTGTTGGTGATGACAAAACAGTGAAGCAGTGGAAAATGGATGGACCAGGCTATGGAGAAGAAGAGGAACCATTGCAAACAACATTAGGAAAGACAGTGTATACAGGGATTGATCATCACTGGAAAGAACCTGTTTTTGCCACATGTGGACAGCAAGTGGACATTTGGGATGAACAAAGAACAAATCCTATATGTTCAATGACCTGGGGATTCGATAGTATAAGTAGCGTTAAATTCAACCCAATTGAGACATTTCTCTTGGGAAGTTGTGCTTCTGACAGGAATATAGTACTCTACGACATGAGGCAAGCTACTCCCCTGAAAAAGGTCATCTTAGATACGAGAACAAACACAATTTGTTGGAACCCTATGGAAGCTTTCATTTTTACTGCGGCAAGGGAGGATTACAACTTATATACTTTTGATATGCGTGTGCTGGACACTCCTGAAATGGTCCATATGGATCATGTATCTGTGATGCTCGACATGGATTATTCTCCCACTGGGAAGGAGTTTGTGTCTGCTAGTTTTGATAAATCTATTCAAATTTCTCCTTTGGAGAAGAGTAGAAGCAGGGAAGTCTATCACACGAAGAGAATGCAACATGTTATCTGTGTAAAATGGACTTCTGACACAAATATGTGTGGATCTGATGAAATGAACATTTGTCTGTGGAAAGCTAATGCTTCTGAAAAGTTGGGTGTGCTTACATCACGAGAGAAAGCAGCTAAGGATTATAACTAAAAACTGAAAGAAATTTCAACATCATCCTCATATAAAATGCCTTGCTCGTCACCAACATCTACCAAAATCCATCTACAGCCAGATTCAGGAACAGCACATCATGAAAGAAGCTCATCGACGAAAGGAGGTGAATCCTCTCAAACATGGCAAGCCTGGATCTGTATCGATTGTGTAGGAGAAGAAGAAACACGTAGAGGCTGTTCTGAAGTAATACTTGGTATTCTTACCAATCCCGATACATGATAATTCGTTACACTTTGATTTGCAAACTGTGTAAATAAAAATACTGGCTCTAGAATTAAAAAAAAAAAGAACGCAAGAAATACTGCGAATCCACCCTTCCTCAAGATTAAGTATAAACTGTGTAATTGCTGATGGCAAAAAGCTGAAGCCTAAAGACGTTTAGCTGCGTGGCAGATACCTTTTCAAGAACTGAAGATTCACAGACTAGTTAAGCCGGGCTGCATCGAGGGCAGGTGCAGGACAGCTGGGCTGAGTGCACGTGTCTGGGTCTGTAACCTGGAGCCACTTATTACCCCCTGCTTTACATTCTGGGGTTGTTGGGTTTTGTAGCTGGACCTCAGATGCAGCGCTGAGGCCTTGTGCTGCTCGCTCTGCCATGGACTGTGTGCCTTGCAGCAGGCAAGGCCCCCTCGTTAGCTGCTTATTTCCTTTTCTCTCCGTGTCCACTCCTGCTCTCTTCTCTGTACGTAACCACTCTAACACGTTCAATGTTCCCTTTACCTACACTCTTGTAGAGTCTTGATTGTTTTATATGTACTTCTTTTTCTTTTATAAATGGCATTGTGCTGTATGTCTCATTCTGCTTTTTTGAAACTATGCATTAGGTTTTAAATCCATTCTCATATACATTCAATCCCTCATTTTTCT
Organism: Crocuta crocuta; assembly: GCF_008692635.1. Taxonomy (NCBI): domain Eukaryota; kingdom Metazoa; phylum Chordata; class Mammalia; order Carnivora; family Hyaenidae; genus Crocuta; species Crocuta crocuta. The sequence goes on along the minus strand of NW_027527932.1, from coordinate 1,543,155 downwards.
CCTCTGTAAAAATGGGGCATAGTACCCACTTCATAGAGCTACTGTGAAAAATTAAGCATAAGCAAAATGCTTAGCACAGTGCCTAGTATATGGTGAGTGCCTGATAAATACCCTGTTTTCATTATTTTATCATTAGAAAGGCAAATTCTATCAGAAGCCAAAGGCTGGTTCCTGGATGATGACTTCAAGACATTGGCCATAACCATCTCACTTTAGAAATACACATCATTAAAACCAATGTCTCTTCTTCTCCATACTCATATTCCTGAAGAGATCATGATAAGTCTGGGATCCATTTACAGAAAGGAAGTTTTCTTTTGGTGAAGAGCTCAAAGAGATTACAAAATGGACAATATAAACTCTTTTAGTTTTACTTACTTACAGTAAAGGCCAAATACAACTTCATCAGTAAGCCATGAATCAGCACTCCAGCACGGTGCCATGTTGAGTCCCGGGTGTATAAATAGGAGTGTGGTGCTTGTGGGAGTGAGGTAATCTCTATACTCATCTCTGGTCAGGCCTTCATCAGAGACCTCTGTCCAGGACATTGAGGCTGCAGAACACATACAGGAGAAAAGCTCTGGGGGTCACATTTGGCCTTGAGCAAATAATGCAAACGACCCGGGCTCCACTTAGCCAGCGTCCGGGGACACGGAGAGGGCAAGGAGAGATTTGACAACTGGTTTTCTTTCTGGAGGCCGGTCAGGGGCGCAACAGGGAGCAGCTGTTTTTTTCTTTCACTGCGAACAAGACAAGAAGGAACAGGTTTGAAATTAAGTCAGCAGAAGGGATTTAGTGCAGATATCAGGAGGAACTTCCTGGCAGTGAAGTTTAGGATTATTACTCCTATTATTACTGATAAAAGCATTCATCAAACATGGCACACTTTTAGAAGTACTTTCGCAGGTTTCTAGACAAGTCTAATAGTTCCCTGTAGGGCTTTCAGATAAACTGGCAGGAGTCTTAAAAGTGTCCATCCCTTTTACCTATTTACTTCACTTCTGAGATTTACTTTAACGAAATAAAACAGTATAGAATGTATATATTCATAAATAATCCCCAAATGTATTTATATGGGGGAAAGCTCCAGAAACCAAAACGTTAGGGGTAGTGAAGAGTGGGACTCCTCTCTCCCTTATATATTCCTGTATTTCACATTTTTTCTAAAATGACCTGGACATTTTTTTTTAATAATCAGTAAAGCAAATATAGAATGAATGTTGCTCAGATAAGGACGTTCTTTTGGATCAGTGTAGGTGGCTCACCTGGAGATGTACATATTGGCTCAGAGCCTCAGGGAGGTCTCTGATTTTATGATCCAAATTTTTGCAAATATCCTGCATTTGAAGAGGACCGAGGACACGTGGTGCACCTGTAGTCACCGAGGTGGTCTCCCACGGAGCCAGGGCCATATCAGTGGGCAAAACACCGAGGCTCACTTCGTGAGCACCGGCCTGCAAGGCCACACGTAGTGAACGAAGCACACCAGGTTCTTGGCTTAAACTGAAATGATCCTACCTGGCAGAGCAGGTGAATTCTGTACGAGAGTTCAGGTCACAGAGCTCCCGTGTCTCCCGTGTCTCGCTGGGGTGCCTGTTTTGCTTCCTGACTTCGCTCACCACCTGCCTGCAAACATTTTCTGGGAAGCCATTGGCGGCTCCTCGCCAGGGGGTGGGAAGCTGTTGTTAGAGAAGTCGCTCTTCTGATTGGTGAAGAACCCCTTAGGGATGGGAAATGGAGTAGCCCCTGGGTAGGCACTATCCTTCCCCAATTACCTTGCCTCTTCCCACTTGGGGCCCAGACACCTGCCCTTTGGAAGGAGGGCCCATCCCATGTATGTGTCTAATTTTGTCCTTCATCATGTAATGTCTTGCAGGGCTGGGCTGCTCAGGCACCTGGCCCAGGACCGGCCCTGGAGAGCTGGCGAGCTTAGGCTCAATCACACTGTGGACTCCTTGTTATCCTTTAAAAATAAGATATTCTTTCTCTCTCTCCTTCTTTGCCACTCCCCAGCTCACGCATGTGTGCTTGCTCTTTCTCTCTCTCTCTCAAAGTAAATAACATTTTAAAAATTAAAATTAAAGGGGCACCTGGGTGGCTCAGTCGGTTAGGTGTCCAACTCTTGATTTCATCTCAGGTCATGATTTCCCAAATTGTGGGAAGGAGCCCCGTGTCTGGCTCCGTGCTAACTTTGCAGAGCCTGCTTGGAATTCTCACTCTCTGCCCCTCCCCTGCTCTCTCTCTCTCAAAATAAATAAATAAACAGTAAAAAAAGTTTTTTAAATAATGTATGCAATTGATGTGAGTTTACAAAGATTATGAGAGTGGCTTTGAAAAGGGCTATAGTCACGAAAGGGCAATCTGACCTGTGTCAAAAGGGGGAGTAGCATTTTTTCTCTTTGCTGTGGATCTGACAGTGGGTGAAGGAGCCTTCCATCTTTTTAGCACTCCTGGCTGAATGTGGCTCAGCTTGAGATGTTCCCAGAGCTCTTGACTGCAGGTGGCTGGAGGGCCTTCTAGGCTGTTCTAGACAAGCCCAGCATGGTATGGAGCTACACTTGCCTTTCCAGGCCAGGGAATGTTCTGGGATAGGCTGGGTCTCAGAAAGGGGGCTGCTGGTTGGAGTGGACAAGTGCACCGCCGTGGGAGCTGTCTGCTTCCGGAGCTGTCTGCTTCCAGAACACTCTGCTTGGCTTCCCTTCTGCATGCCTGGGAATCATACCCTCTGTCTCTATCTTACAGTCTTTACCAAGGGCTCTTATCCTATGTCACTGGACACCCAAGAGAGTAGGCTATTAATTCTGGTCCTCCTGAGGCTGGCAGACAAGACACCTAGAAATAATCCTGTTTTCTGTGGATGCGTGTCCAAAGGAAACAGCTGCAAGTTGAATAATAACTATTTGATCTTGAGCATTTCCATTGTCTGAAAAATGAGAACTTTAATAAGGTCCTCCAATGATTTTGCAATGTGAACAAATCTATTGTATTTCCAAAACAATAATTTCACCCAAATAGCTTTTGGGACACTGTCCATGCAGTTACAAATATGAAGTACAAATATCATAAGAATCACTTTAATAAGCACGCCAGAATTTTTAAGGCAACATTTCAAAGGCAATAGAACATATGCTTAAAAGACTAGGTTTCAGAGTTTGACTTTTAGCTGTCATTTAACTGCATGACCTTGGGAGGTTACTTAAGCCCTTTGTCCCTCAACTTTCTCACTGGTGCGGTGGGGTGAATACTAAATTCTTCACAGTGTTATTGTGATGATTAAGTTGGGGTAAGAGGCACATGCCAGGAGCTTGGTAACTGTTACCTCATACTATTCTCATAGTCAGCTTGGAAAGACCACTTATTGTAATGATGCCAATAATCATTTGAACCCCTGGAACATCTGGAGCATCTTTTAAGTGGTGTCAGGAAAAGACTCTCAGGGTCTTCAGCAATTATGATGCAGGGCTAAGCAGCCCCCGCAGATGGAAAATCTGAACATGAATGGCAAAGGGTATTATCCCTATTCTTTGCCTAAGAATATTAGTTACTGCAAAATGCTGGCAACTAAGGGAGGCTAAGGCTCTTCTGGGAGACGAGCTGACTCTCTGCTGCATGCGGGAACAAATAGAACAACGTCACAGGTCACCATGGTCTTGTGGCTTTCACTGAACGAGAGGGTTCAAGTCAGTATGACTCGCTGGGCTCTCTGCTTTAGAGACTTTGCTTAAGGAGCGTTTAAATGACCTAGACAAGAACCCCAGGCCCAGGAGCAAGCTTCAGAGATCCCACAGACTAGAACATCGTTGTTCTTCTAACATGAGGTGGTAGAAAACAGCATGAGTTTGGGAGTCTGGAGACCCATGGCTGTTGGGTACAGTTGCTCAGCTAAGCACTGCACAAGGGCGCTCCGCTGAGGGGAGAGGAGCTGAACTCCAGTTCACGTGCCTGCGAGAAATGCGTGTTCCTCGTTTGTCTGCTCCTTTTCTTGCGGAGCCCAGCAGAGACCCGCCTTCAAATCCTAGTCTGCACTGCTGGGACTTCCCCCAAGCGCTAGAAATTGGGGCTTTGCCAGCAAAGGGCTGACTGATTTCCTCAGGAGAACCCTTCTACCTTAACACCGTTCTCTCTCTAGTATTATTAATCTGCACTTCCCCCCTTCTTTTGGGAGTTGTGCGGAAAGGAAACCCTATTTGGGTTAACGAAGGGAATTCTGAAGTACTGGACTTCAAATGAAGCTGGGCGTGCACTTCCAGACCCAGAGCTGCAGCCCCCCGACAAGAGTGTTGGATGAGCGGTGGAGGAATGCAGGGGGTATGTGAATGGGCTCGGTGGAGCCACAGTTGCTCAGTGACAAATGGTGAGGCTCAGAGCTTATCTTCAGCTCTATTTTGGTCACAGAGGCATGTTCCTTACATGGTAAGAGCAGCGGTTACAATTGTCTTGGGTTTTCCTGTCTCAGCCCTGGCTCATCCCCAGCCTGGGACTGACACTGAGGGGACAGGACATATCACTTGTGTCCTCATGCTGTAGATAACCGCTCTGGAATGTGCCAGAAGTAGGAGGGGGCATTTTATAGCCTGAAGACACTGAAATATCTCCACATTCACCTCACGCCATAGAGTCTTGGAACCGTAGAGTCAAAAGGGACCTTGGCAATCATCCAGGCCCATTCCTTACTGTACAGATCAGAAAGTGTTCCGAGGCTAAATGGCTTCCCTAAGGTTGCACAGCTGTTTTCTGCTGTTTTCTGTTGAAGACTAAATGAGGCAGAGACTTGGAGTATCTACTCATATCTATTTTCTGGGAACACAGAAACTTGTGAGGACTGAATATCCCTAGATACAAGCCATTTCATTCATTCACTCAATCACTCAGACCACAGTTCTCATGTGTGCATTATACGCCATATTCTGCATACATAATACTGGAAAATAGTGATGAACTAAACAGAAAAGGTCCCTGCTCTCAGGAAGATTTTATTTTAGTAGAGGAGTTAGGCAATAAAACAAATAAATAACAAGATCATCTCAGAGAGTAATAAGTGCCTGGGGAGAAACTGAGCCACAAAATCTAGCCATTAAAAACAACAGGACGACGGTACTTTGCTTGTCTGGCTATCTACTCTGTAGTATAAGATTGTCTATTGTTGACTTTTTTTTCCATAGAAAGCTTCTTTTTACAATTGCATATCTTAGATCTTATTACCATCAAAATACAAAGAGGGCTAAAAATTAGAATCTGTCAGTTTTAACATTTCTATGAAAACAACAGCTAAACAATGGGTTTTAGATGAATATTAAAGACTACCTACTCACTTCGAAGGAAATGACCAAATGATTACTTGATTTTTTTTCTTTTTAGACAGATATTATGACACTGGTTAGAAGCAGATATTCCACCCGTCATCATTTTACTATTTTAATATGGGCAGCGTAATTTTCCCTTCATAAAATCGCCCCGTTTTTGGTATATTGCATCCATACTGGGTTCACCTTAGAGATGGGGTAGATTTTATTTTCATTCAAGGGTTACAGACTTTTGCTTTGTTCTTCTAAGTAGCCAATACATATAATTGTCCTGGCTGACCAAGAGGTAGGTCATGTTGCCCCTGGAGGCTACGCATCAGAATATGCGTGGAGGCCAATGCCTGGGCATTCATGACGGAAGTTACTCCAACTGCTAAACATGCTCACACAGTATGTATGCATGCACACCACACACACACACACACACACACAGGACATAGGCACCACAGACATCAAGAGGAAGAAAATGGAGAATATTTGAAAAAATAAACTTGAAAGTTTAAAAAGTATATATTTTGATTCAATTACTATCCAAAGATGTGGGGGGAGGGGGCAGGTACGGAGCCAAGAATTTTTACTGAAGCCTTTATTTTTAACCCAGGCTTTTTACTGAAATAAGTAAAATGGAACGTTAAAAGCAAAAAGAAATCTTTGAGGTGAGGAAGTTTTTGTGGAGAAGGTTTAAAGACGGTTGCTACCACGCTTTTGCAGGTAACAGCCATCCTTTCAAGTATTCTCCCTGCAGACATTTTGATAACGCAGAAGTCCACATTTCCCCTTTCCTTTTTGCAGGTTACTGGAAAGTCACTGTTGAAAGCATTTCCGGTCCATATTTACAAAGGCACAGTAGGTACTGAAATTCAGAGTAATCACTGTCGCTAGTGAGCTGGCCTCGAAGAGCATATTTTTCTTTCATAGCATACACTTGTTCCCTAATTACCTCGAAGGGGGAGTTGATAAGCTGAGGTGTTTGTTGTTAACTGACCTTCACAGCACTTTGAAGGTCTTGTAGTCCAGAAAGATGGAAGGGTGCCCACCTTAGTCTCCACGTATCGCTTCCACCTCAGAGAGTATGGAAAGAATAGAAGAATTTTAATTTCAGGGAGTATATCTCATTTGAATCTGATATTAGGTTAACCTGAGCATCTCAAGTTCAAGTCTAAAAACCTATAAAGTACTAGTTTTATAATTCCAAGAAAGAAGCATACTTTTTCTATTTCAGAAACCTGTCTGACTCTTACCATATTTTGCACAGAATTATACTAAAGGCACATTAAGCAAGAAAAAAAAGAAGTGAAGTTTTTTTAAATTAGAGATTAGAAAATATAATAAATGTTCTACCCTTCTCATGAACACTGGAAAACTATGGCAGGTTTTTGGATCTTCTAATGCCTGGTACATAGTAATTAGTGAATTTTGCTGAAAGAATGAAATAATGAGTGTCATTCTGAAACATCTGGAGCTTTCTTATCTTTAAAAAGCTACTTACTACAGAGTAGGTTTGTTAAAAGACATATATTCAGTTCACAGTACCTCACATAAAAATTTTTTCAACTTACTTTCAACTATTTCACAGCAAGGTTTGGTAGGAGTAGTAATGACCCAGGAGTTCAAAGCCCTTGGCTCTAGGCCAGGCACCAGCCGTAAATCGCAGAATGCCTTGAGAAAGTGACTTAACTCTGCTGGGTTTCAGTTTCCGCATGAGTGAAATGGTTGGTCTGGAGCAGGTTACTTCTGATATTCCATGCAGCTTCAAAATTCCACAATTAAATCATTCAAATTAAGGAAAATTGGATCTAAATGTAATAAGCACTGATATACTACCTATAATGTGTCAGATAATATTATAAGTGCTTTATACAGTATGTAGTCATACAACAAAAAAATAACGATAATGATCAAGCATATGCCATGCATAGGATAGAATTTCCTATACTGTAAATAAGTAAATAATAGTTGCTATTAAAATGATAGGCATTGTATTAAAATTCAATAGAGTACAAATCATTAGAAAACCAGAATGGAAAGAAAATACTTGGAATTGAAAATAATGTATAAATACAGTGGCTATTTCACCTAAATCAAACACTAGCCATGACACATGACATCAGTCTCCTAAATAAGTTGGCTTAGAAGAAAACTTTTGAGAAACAAAGACATGCTACCAGTATCATATCTTAATACTCATTATATATGTGTCAAGTGCACAATTCATTTTAGAAAAATAGGCTAGAAATCATCGGATGTTTGCAGTAAACAGTAGAGCTTCTGAATGTCAAAGAGGCATATGTCAGGAATGCAGTGGGCTCAAGGGTGCCTGTGAGCTTAGGGCAGAAAGCAATCCAGCGAAAGACAGTTTGGTTGGGAAGCTACTAATAGGCTTCAGTTCGGAGACCTCGTAATAGTCCAGATCGCACACTAAAAGGCTTGGAATGGATGCAAATTTGGCAAACCCAGCAGATGCCATGTCTGGACATGCCGTGTGGACCCTAGTACTACTACTTTGAGGACTGCGGAGGTGCTCCACAAATGTTCATCCCCTCCTCCCACCTCCTCTGCTTCTGCTCATCTTTTACGGCCAAAGTCAGGCACCACTGCCACCAAGAAGCTTTTCCTGAGCCACCCACCCACCCTAGCTCCCTTTGAATGTTCCCCACCCACGTACTTCTACAAAACCTGGTATAAATCTCTAAAATATTTAAATGATTCAGCCTACTAGGTTGTTATTGTATTATCGGCCCATAGTCTTTCTCATTCAGTGAACCTCAGCTCCTTGAGAACAGGAATTATGTTTTAGTTCATGGTTGGTCCCCAGAACTTGCACAGTGCTTGACACAAATGCCACACTTAAGAATCGATTGCTAAATGAATGACTGGATGGGGGGGTGATAGCAATAACCAGTAATTACTATTCAAGTGGTTAGAATCTCCTCCGGGCTTTATTATGGGTCAGAAAATGTGATGAGAACTGACTGTGTTCTAAGAGAGGCAGTAGAGTGAGGGGTGTTATTTCTTGTTCACGTGTAGAATGTCTTCATAATCAAAAATTTGGTTTAGGTTATCCATCTTTCTCCTTACTCGAAGAATAGCAGAGAAATTGGGGAGAAATGAAACACAGTTTTTAAAAACTTGTTCAACAATATATACACTGAACGTCTTATTGTCCGAAGTGGCATGTGTCCAGGCAGGCCCAGATTCTATCCTTAAAGAGACGATACTTTAGATATTTAAGAAACTCATGTGAAGGAAGAAAGTGATATGTGACATCTAAGAGACCAATGTTTGCTAAAATGAAAGAACATGTAATAAGGGTCACACAAAGGTCAGAGGTGTCAAATCAATTAGCTGCATTCCCAAGAAGCCCCCACCAGACAGGAGAGCTATGCTGGACCATCATGTCTCAAAACTTGCTCTCAGCTATAAAGGTCCTGGGCCCGGAGGTGGTCAGGTCCAAGGATACTGGCATATATACACAACAGGCTTACTGGAGCTTGAAAAAGCAAAAGGCCAATGACCAGGCCAACTGGAGAGTCAATTATGTTTTAAACGTGGACTCAGAGAAAAGGGAACTAGATGGTACTAGAGACGCACACAATGCAAATGCATAAGACTGAATTCCCATACAGCCTTTCTCTCCAGGAATCAAAGACCAGATCCCTTATTTCCCTGTCTTAGACAATATTGGAGAAATAGAGGACCAGGTGAATACAGGTGTATGCCATAGGTGGTCACTATTATAGGATTTCAGAAGAATTAAAAGATGATATTCGTTCACAGAGATCAAAGACAGTTTTATGGAAGAAGTGGCATTTCAACAACGTCTTTAAGATTACTTAGAGTTTGCAACTATGAATTGGGAAAGAACGTTCCATACAGAGGGACGATGATGAGCAAAGAAAGTGAGCGGTTCGTTTTTGCTGGACACAGGGTATGTGATGGAGAACTCTGCAGTGTAACGAAGGAAAGCTGGAACCCAGTCATGGAGAAGCTGGGAAGTCAGTTATGAAATTTAAATACTATTCTCTGGGCAATGGGTAGTCAGAGAAAAAGCACTATTCCCCAGGGAAATGTACTCCAGGAAAATGAATTTGTTTGTAGTGTACGAGTTTGCTTGAAGAAGGGAATTCCAGATGCAGAGGCCAGTGGGAAGCTTCAGAATCTCCATGAGAAGATGGACATCAGAACAGTACAGGTGGAGCAGGGAGAGACTAAGGGTACAAATCAGGAAGTACCATAGTGTTTTGCTCATACACGTACATATACACACACTCACTCTAAAGCAAAATATAAACCTTTAAGCTATATAACCAATATATATATTTTTAAAAAGCTGTCCTAATTTCTATGAAATCCTCCATTTACATAGAACTTATTGAAAAATCATTGATCCATGTAGTCAATTTGGTTGATTTTGGATCGAATAAGTATCAAAATGAGATTTTCAAAGCATCAACAAAATGGGAATCTATACCCAAAGGACAACTTCAAGCGAAAGAAAAGATATCCTATATAGCTAAACGTATCTCCCAAAGTATCCAGGTGATTTTTTAAAAAATATTTTTTTGAGAGAGAGAAGAGTGGGCAGAGAGAAAGGGAGAGAGAGAGAATCCCAAGCAGGCTCTGTACCAACAAGGAGCTGAAACTCATGAACTATGAGATCATGATCTGAGCCAAAACCAAGTGTCAGGTGCTTAACCAAATGAGCCACCACGGCGCCCCAAGGTGATTTCTCTAAATAGACACTCTTTGAAACACTGTCTAACATGAGCTAACTCAACTAACAGGAATGCTGCAGAAAACAGAAACAGGAACTGTGTGAGAAGTTTGATTACCTGTACGGTATCCTGGAGGAGAGGAAGAATGAAATGACCCAAGTCATCACCCGAACCCAAGAGGAGAAACTGGAACATGTCCGTGCTCTGATCAAAAAGTATTCTGATCACTTGGAAAATGTGTCAAAGTTGGTTGAGTCGGGGATCCAGTTCATGGATGAGCCAGAAATGGCAGTGTTTCTGCAGGTACGTATTCCTCTGGGACCTGACGGGACTGACCAGGAAGGTGGGCGCTGGAGAAGTAGCTGTCACCGTATTCTTGTTGTTTTATGTACACAGCATTTTGCTTTATTTTACCAACTAAACTCTAAGCTCGTTAAGTGTTCATGTCTCCATCTGTTTAAACAATTTCATAAGCATATATTTCAGGGACTGTGACATCGCTTAAATATAAGAAGGTTCTGGTATAAAACAGCAGTCATTCATGGCATTTAGAAACTAAGCTCTGAGATTTTCAGAGTCAGCGGAGGAAAGAATAAAGTCTTTGATGAAAAGAATTTAAGTAGGCCTGTCCTTTGTTTGCTTTCACAGAATGCCAAAACCCTGTTACAAAAGTAAGTAACTTTCATTTTATGGAAAAATGCGTACTTTTCATTTTTACCCAAGGCTATCAAACGTCAAACGATGACAAAAAGTGGCAACTTGTCTTTGTTGCAGAATTTCTGAGGCATCGAAGGCATTTCAGATGGAGAAAATAGAACATGGTTATGAGAACATGAACCACTTCGCAGTCAACCTCAATAGAGAAGAAAAAATAATACGCGAAATTGATTTTTACAGAGGTTTGTTATTCTTGTGACCATTTGACCAAAGTTGCAGGTGTGTGAAAGCGGCAGATGGATTCAGCAGGAGAAAAGGGGGATTCAGAATCACCTCCAGAATGGATGTCGACAATTATACAAGGATCATAATCCAGTGTGAAACTCTATTTCATTACAGATTCATATAGCTGGTTGACAGTATTTATTTGGCTCTGCACATCACAGTGCCTATTATAATGCCATTACCGGGCATTTGACTCTGGATAGTCAAATACCTAATAACTGATGGTGATGCTGATGTCTCAACATCAACCCTACACAAGGTGTTAACTACAATGATGTGAAGTGTCATCAAGTGCGAGGGTAAGGATGAGATAAAAATAAAATGTAGACGACATTTGGATAGATATTGTAGCACATCCACTTAACCAAACAATAGAAGGTAAGAATAGAATGAGTCATAGAATAAGCCACACATAGAAATAAAACCGGCTCTATGCGAACAGCCATATTTCATGAGTTATAAATGCACCTCTACCATTTGGACCAGAGACCCTCCTGGAAATTTGTTCTCATGAAATAATTGAAAAGAGGAAAATAACCTTGGAGCTGATCAAAACTTTGTCTTGATTCATCCCAGCCCATCTGGGTCACAAGACTCCTTGGCTAGACCTCTAATAATGCCATGAAACTGTATCAGTGTGTACAGATGTAACTTTAGAAGTAAATCTTCATGGCGAATCTTTTTGAAACAATTCCTTAATATTGTATCTCCTTAATATTGTCTCAGGGAATATTAAGATCAATATGTTAGGAAAAGAGTCATGGCATCGACTGTGGCGAAAGTCAGCATAACAGAGGAGGTAAGAAAGTAAAGTGAGACAAGGGTATTGTATGTGTTCTGAGATAGGGAACACAGTGGCATTTCCATTTCCCAGAGATACGTGAGTGACAATCCCAGTCCTCAGGAGCTTGCAGATATGACAGAGGATGATATAAAAGGGAGCAGGCTCTGGGCGGGGAGGGGTCAGGTGAACGGTGCCCAGTGGTAGTGAGGACGCGCTTTGTGCCGGAGAGGGCAACACGGGGGTGGTGAGGAATGGGCCCGTCCTCACATTTCTCCTGCCCACAGTTAGCTAGAAGCACAAGCCCCGACGCGACATACCAGGGGCGCAGTCCGGCGTCTGATGGAGACTTCCCGAGCCCCGACCTTAATCTGGGCTGGAAGGAATGGCCCTTAGTTGATTTCATAGCTGCAGCGGTAGTTATAATGATTTTTAAACACGTTACCTTACCAGAAGAGGAAGAGGGAGATGAAGACGAAGAAGAAGGAGATGGAGGAGGAGGAGAAGCAGAGGAAGGAGGAGGAGAAGCAGAGCAAGTACAAGTGGAAGAGGCAGAAAGTGTTCGAACAGAGTCATCAGGAGAGGATGACAGTGCAGAGAAGGCCTCGGGGCCCTCGCAGCTGGCCCCCGGGCTCCAGGCGGCCCCGCAGGCGCCTCCGGTCTCCTCTGCGGACCCCCCCACAGCCCTCCCACCTGCCGCAGACGCCCCGGCGACACAGGTAACCGCCCACAAGCGCCTTCCCGCAGGCCCCACAGGTGTGCCTCCTTGCTGAATAGCCTAAGCGGTTTCTTCTGCCTTAAGAAAGAGGGACTACGGGCCAGACGTTTGCATGTGCAAGACGAGAGAGTCAGCGCAGTCAGTGCCTGGGAAAGTCCTCTAGACGATTCAGCAGCTCCGCGTTGTTGTGTGTAACTGGTTGGCGAGACCTAGTTCAACGTGATTTTCCCACCAGCAGCACACTCGAATCTTTGGCAATTGTGCGTGCGTGGGGGAGGGGTATGTAAGTAACATGTTAGTTCACACGCAGCCAATGTCATGCCAAGCGGGTCTGCTCTGAATAGAGAGGGGGGTAGAGGGTGATACATAATCTGAGGTGAGAAATTAAAATGAATGTCCCTTCGGAACTTTGAGTTTTCTGTAGGTAATGAAGGAAGTAAACGGAGAAGCCATGCTAGTTTATGTCCCTGTCGCTTACCCTGAAATACAGCTGTCATTAAGTGGGCAAACAAATGATGGACAGTTTTCTGTGCATCTGCCGTTTGATGAGATTATGCGTTAACAATTGTTTCAAAATTTTCTTAGGAGATAACTCATCCCAAATTCTGTATCTGATTGGCTGGCTCTTACTTCTAAGGTGTCACTGTCCAGTTTTCAAGTTTTTGTGCCGACTTCCTGACACCGTCAGTAGAGAGGTCTCAACCCATGGAGCTTGTGGGGAATGTAGATTCATCAAAAGGAACCTCGGTTTTGCACCTGCTTTCAAAATGGATTGAAATTGTCTATAGAAACAAAACCTCAGAGGGGAAACTCTGAATTATAGAATTATATTCTATGCTCGGTCTCCATAGGAAACCAGGCTGGAATCCTGTTCATGGTTCCTTAGAATCTTGAAATTGAATTGCACTGAATTTGAAAGAGGTGCGCTAACTCAACAAGAGTTGGATTTGATCAATAAGATCAATTTGGGATTTTTGGAAAGAGGTTTGGGGAGCCCACCAAGAATGTCAAAAAATTAATTGTGGCCAATAGTTTGACCTTTCTCCTATACCCAGTATTTTATAAGCAACCTCCATTCTAGTTGCCCACCGTCTGTCTGCCCAGGCTGCCGTCTAGAGAAAGACAAGCCCAGGAAAGAGAAGGCCCATGAAGGTGCCCAGAGAGAGGAGCGCGTCAGCTCTCCTTCTCTTCGCGCTCGCAGAGGGTGGGATGAACCAATGCATGAGCCAAATCAGGCACTGCACAGAGAGCTCACGGTTTTCAAGCCCAAAGGGAACTAAAGTCGATTGCATTTTCTTCTTCTTCTTCTTTTTTTTTTTACGTTTGAATTCATCTGTCCTGAATAAGGGGGAGGTTGTGCCCACTGGCTCTCAGCAGACTACAGAGTCTGAGACTCCAGTCCCTGCAGCGACGGACACTGCGGCTCCCTTGTTTTACCCTAGTTGGTATAAAGGCCAAACCCGGAAAGCCACCACCAACCCACCTTCCACCCCAGGAAGCGAAAGTCTGGGACACATAGGGCCTCCTGGTTCTGAGGATTCGAATGTGCGGAAGGCAGAAGTGGCAGACGCTGCAGCCAGAGAGGGGGCGGCAGTGAGTGGTAAGGACACTGGCGCACCTGCAGCCACTTCTCAGGTTAGTGTCGACGCTCTCGTGTCTGAGTGACTCCCCTGCCGCCCAGCGTCCTGCTGGACTCACAGCGAGAAAGAGGGGCTTCCAAAGCGACAGAAACCATGGCCTTGGGAGAAACACAGAAACAACTCATTCCCCAATTTTGGCTTGTTTTTTTATGCCTTGGAAAACCACAAAGAAAAAAAACTGACTTCACTCTACCCACATGTGACCTCACACCTGGCCTCCCAGGGGAGGGGTCCACGCAAGCCTGGCCCTTAAGCACGCAGTTGAAAGCGGCTTCGTCTGCAGTGACTGGTGCCCCTCGGCAAAGGCCCTCGCCCTTGCTCAGCCTTTCCTGTGTCCTCCTGGGGCTTCTAAACACTAATCACCTGCTTTTGTGTCATTCCCAGCAACCCTGAAGGAGCACGTTTGAACTGACTTCTAAGTCTGCTCTGGAAAATAACCTCTGGTTAATTCATGGATCCTGGGAGTGTGCTGGCTATGGCTAGACTAAGACAGTCTTGCTTGATTAAACCAGTGCTTCCTAAACATGTGCTGCTGGGAACAGAAAAGCACAGGTTTCCTACATTTGGGGTTTTTTTAAGGGTCACTTACTACCTTTTTATTTCTTCTTCTACTTTGAAGGCCATGTCTTTTTCCTATAAGAGTTAGATGTTTGCATGGCTCAAAGATTCCCCAGAAGAAATATTCTACAATTTCTTTACAAGGAAGAATGCTCATGGTCGCTCTATGGCCATGAACATTCTTAAATGATGTGTGGATGTGAGTGTCGCCCAGACAAGGGATGTCAAAAACATACTCTGTTCCCATGCTCCTGGTTCATCAGGGGATTATGAACAACAAACTGCATTTTTCAAAAAAATCAGAAAACTACTTATTGTCTTGACTGTATCTGCTCAGGTGAACCTTAATTTCATGAGGTTAAAAAAAAGGAAATGTTTGGAAAACTAAAAGTAACATGCTTGGGTCGTATATTTATTTTCACAAGTGAAAAATGACAAAAATAATTGTTTGGTGTGAGGAAACATCTTGAGGTAGTTTTTAGGTTAAAAAATGGAGTATAATGTTTTCTAGAAAATTTATGGGAATTTTATTTCTAGAAAGTTAATTGGCTTTCTTACATATTTAGTGGAAGTTGAGTCAGGAAGAGCTGTTTTCTGAAAAGCGTGTGAAATATCCCCATAATAGGAGCATGTAATAGGGCTCCAAACCAAAATGCAAAATCCATCTAAATGATGTTGAAAACCATTATTTGTGATAATATCAGTGAAGCTTTCTTCTTGTTTTCTCACAGGAGTTAGCAATCTGCCTAGCGCTTTTGGCTTTTCTTATACTTCACTACATCTGGCGTCAGATTCAGTGCTTGATTTTTACTTTAATGGGTAGGAAATATTTTCTTTTCCCTTAACTAACATCTCATGTAGTTTCTTCCATAATGTCCCTACTCTATAGGCTCAGAGATAAATATCTCCCCAACTTTGAGGCTCAGCCATCTAAAAATTTGATCCAAGTTCTAGATCATTGTCATGGCTTCAAACTCTCTACAATGCAATCATCTCAAGGTGCCTTCCTGAGGGGTAATGGCTCCATTATCTACCTAATCCTGCATGGAGGGGCAAATCCTGACTCAGAATAGTGACTCAGTGGGCAATTATTCAGTAATCCAGTATGAGTGGACCCTCCCAAGCGGCCATTAGGACAGGCCAGTTTCAAAAGTTGTCAATAATGCCGTGAGGATTCATCGCTCTTAAAGTAGAGGGAAGATAAACCCGCAAAGGATTTATTCAGGAATATATAGGGTATCCACAGATTAGGAAGCTGCGTTTCACTTGCTTACATCAGAGGCGCCCAGGAGGCGGCTGGATGACTCCTGTCAAAGGTACACAGGCAATTCTTGCACTGGTGGGAAGGTGGGCCAGGTGACTTCTCAGTTCTCTTGGAAGCCTTAGACTCTACAATCTTTCCTGAGAGAGGAGATCTCTGAGAGGAAGATATCCTGGGTGCAGCAACATCACGGGGATTTCAGCCAGGTCAGATCTGAATGAATAAAAAGCAGGAAGAGCAATGTTCATCGACCAGACACAAGGAATGAGAACCAAAGAAGAGTCATAAAGCAAACAGCCTTTATTTTGGAGACACGTTTCCCAAAGTCAAGCATTTTCTTAATTACTGTCAAAAGATTTGCTTAGGGACAGACATGTTACTTCTTTAATAGCCTTTTGAATATTATCAGTTTAACAATATTTAAAGATTCAAACTTCACATACTTTTGAGTAAATAACCCTGCCGGACCTGAGGCCCAGCTCCCTGTGCCTGTAGCTCAGAAGAAATTCAGGGTGACTGGTGCTGAAAGCCCTCAGCTATTTCTGGCTCATTGACTTTTTCCTGCGTTGACATTTACTCTTCTGGAAGCTCCCATCATAGCTCCTTTCTGCCTCATTAGCTGTCTGCTCAGCAATGACAGTAGAATCTCCATGGGTCCCTGCCATGTCTGCAACTATGTGTGAATAGGATCTGCCCCCAATGTCTAATAGGCAGACACCTTGTACCCTAGAATGTTCCTCGTCTTTATAGCCTGCTCATTATTTGTGGTGAAGAGCAGTGGAGACAAGTATTGGCCATGGACTCAGTGGGGCAGGTGGGGAGAGAGGAGACTCCATATTTTATTGGAATATCCTGACTAACTGTGGATCTGAATAACTGTCTGAAGAGTTCAGTTCACATTCTGAGAATTCAGGTTTTGGGCTTTGTTGCCATACATTCTTGTAATGCTTCTCTGAGGCTGCAGGGGGAGAGTCATGCTTCTCGTCTGCCATCCACTGAGCCCGTGTCGTGCACCATCATACTCACATGACCATAAGATAAGGGTAAGGCAGATGGGAGAGCAGTGGCGTAGGGTGAGTGGCGTTCAGTACTGAAAAAAACATGGACAGGTTGATAGAGATCTCACCATAGTATCAGGTTGCTGGCCTCTGTCTTTTTCGCGGCCTGATTTACTTTCAACACCTCAGTATCCAACTCACTAGTCTAGTATTTGTCCAATGCAAAGTTAGCTTATTGGGATTTCACACTTTATCATTCATTAGTCTTTCCCTGGACATTTAGGATGCGATACAAAACTTTTTGATTCACTGGTGGTCTCACCTCTCTTTATTATGTCAGGGAATAATGTTGCCTTAGAGTCTCAGAAGCATCTCGGGCCCACCCGCTGATCTGTAAACTCACTTCAGTCACCTTCAAACTTTTAAGAAGGCAAATGTTCTGTTCCCATGTGCTTTCTTCATAGCCATCCACACAGTGAAACCCGCCTTTGCTTTTGCTGCTTGAAATTTCTGGTACCATACAATCTCTACTTTATCCTGTTTATTGTTTTATGTTTATTTATTCTTGAGAGACAGAGCATGAGCTGGGAAGGGGCAGGGAGAGAGGGAGACACAGAATCCGAAGCAGGCTCCGAGCTCTGAGCTGTCAGCACAGAGCCCGACGCAAGGCTTGAACCCATGAACCACGAGATCAGGACCTGAGTCAAAGTCGGATGCTCAACTGACTGAGCCATCCAGGCACCCCACTGCTTTAACCCGTTTACCTTCTCTCTTCACCTAATCACCCAGGCAGATTATGTATTCGAAACTGCTCGTGGCAAAACCCAGGCACCAGCAGTCTCCACCAGTGGTGAGGATCAGAGGAGCACTGCTGCCTTCCCCACTATCGTTCTTGAAAAAATTTTTTTTCTCAACAAGGTTTGGATTCAGCCTTGCGGCAAAACTGAATCTCACAGAAGAGACATTCTTCTGCAGGATGCACTTTGAGCCCCGTGACATCCGATGTCTCCCAGGAACCCCTGTGAAAGAGGTCACTGTGCAAAGCCCCTACGCATGAACTGCAAAATTGCCCCCTAAGTCTCCACCTTTCTAGGCTGTATGCTCCATCAAAGAAAAAAACGGTTTGGCAGAAATAATATTTGATTTACTTTATGTGTTAATTTTTAAATTTAGTTTGAAAAAGTGACATCCACTCTAGTCAATCTTAGACGACAGGGCAATAATAAGGTGGGAAGAAGGCAGGTCAGCTGCCCGTGGAAAGCAGTCTCTGTGAGCCTCATCTCCCAGGCATGCCTCCTTGTGGCCATTTCAGGGTCAAATCTGCTTCCCTCCATTGCCCTTCCTCTTCCCACACAACTTTCATGCAAATTACCTCAGGGTATTAACACAGGGACCACTCCCACCGTCCATACCCACAGACAATTGAGTATTTTATTGGGAATAGACGTGGCAGTTGGATTCTTCTAGAAGTGGGAGCAGCAACATTGAAAGACCCTCCACGCCCCCGTCCTTCCCGGTGAGGCTCAGCAGCCTTGTGTGGAGGACTCTGTCCAAACTGCTTAACGGGAGCCGCTCAGGGGACAGGGGTTTCCAGAGAAATGTCTTCCTGTTTGGTGGATCAACCTGGCAGCTGCTCAGTCAAGGTCAGAGGACCTCCCATCCTCCCCCCTCGCACCCCAGTGAGAGTCAACTGCTTCGGAGCCAGGGACTTTGACATTAAAATCTCTATCATTTCTGCCTCTATAAAGAACCACAACTCATATATTTCACCAGAGTCTGAAGTTACAGTTTTAAGAGAACCTAAAAGCTTTACTATGTTATAAATATTTGTTTTTTTAAGAATAGAACATCTACTTTTCACATTCCATTTCTCAAGCCTGAAAACAGACAAACAAGTTGGGTAGAAATTCTGCTAAGTCCCGGGCACTGGAAAGATCGATGAAGTTAGTAAAAAGGACGTAGGTTCCTTTTTACCTACCTGCCACCTCTCTGCACTGATCTGAGCGTTTACTCTTATTTACTTTTATTTTCCTACTGAGAAAAGGAAGCGACTACTCAATGAAAAGATTCATCTACTTACATATTAGAGAGTGAGAAATTTAGTACTGAAAACTTTATAAGTTGTCTCAGGATGTTTCCATTGGGAGGGTTACGGACTCAGGCCTGACACAAACCAGGCTGAGTGACGACAATAACAGGTTCTCAGTGAAACAGCCTGGTGCATTTCTCAGAATATGTCTTGCCTTGAAGCTCTTACATAAATGTCCATTTCCCAAACTGTTTTCCAAATCTCTCCCGAAGCACCCCTTCAGCTGCATGTTTCCACAGCTGCAATTACCTCTTTTCTGAAGTCCATCTAAAGACACGTACAGACCTCATTGCCCAGTGTAGTAAATTCTTAGTATGTACACAGTACAGGAAGTCACAGAATACTACATGAATGAAGGTATTAAAGATATGTGGTTTAAAGATTCACCGATTTTAAGTGTTACGCTGTACGATCAACCGCTTTTGACAAATACGTAGCCTTATAATGCCACTACCACATTACGATGTAGAATATTCCATCTCTCCCAGAAGTGCCCTCATGTGCTCTGCAGTCAACCCCCTCCCTCCATCCCAGCTGGTACTGTGTCGATCTTTTACATGGTAGCCATTCTACTGGATGTGTATGGCCATAGTTTTAATTTGTATTTTCCCAATGACTAATGACGTTTAGCATCTTTTCATCTGCTTCTAAGTCATTTTAATATTTTCTTTGATGAAGTATCTGCCCACGTTCTTTGGATTGCTTATCTTATTAGAGAGTTATAAAAGTTCTTTGTGTTATTTTGGGTAAAACTCCCTTATCAGACATGTTTTGCAAATATTTTCTCCCAGTAGGTGTGTTGCCTTTTCATGTTCTTAAGTGTATTTTGAAGAACAAACATTTTTAGTTTTGATAAAGTTCAATTTTTCATTTTTCCCTTTATGCTTTGTGTTTTCTGTGTCTTATGAAATCTTTACCTAACTCAAAAATCACAAGGATTTTCTCTCACATTTTCTTCTAGAATCTTTATAGTTTCAGCTCTTAGATCTAAGATCATTTTAAGTTACTTTTCTGTACTGTGGGGTAAGGATCAAGTTTTTGTATTTTCTTTGCTTATTTTCTATATAGATATTTGTTTATTCCAGCACTATTTATTAATAAGGCTATCTTTTTCCCCCGGTGAACTACCTTAATGACTTTGTAGAAGTTCAAATGACCATATATGTTCAGGTCTACTTGTAGACCATCTATTTTGAACCACTGATCTGTATCTTTGTCCCTCTGCCAATACCACATGTTCTTGACTATGGTACTTTATAGAAGTCTCTAAATCAGGTAATATAAGGGGCGCCTGGGTGGATCAGTTGGTTACGCATCTGACTTCAGCTCAGGTCATGATCTTGTGGTTTGTAAGTTTGAGCCCCGTGCCATGCTTTGAGCCTGGAGCCTGCTCTGGATTCTGTGTCTCCTTCTCTTTGCTCGTCCCCTCCTTGTGCTACCTCTCTCAAAAATAAATAAACAAACAAACAAAATTAAATCAGGTAATGTAAGTCCTCCACTTTATTGGTTTTATTCGGCTTTATTGGTTTTCTCTATGGGTTGTGTTTTTTTTTTTTTTTTTTTTGGTCTATTATCTTTACACTTACTTTGGTTTGATTTTCTCTTCTCTTCCCAGTTTCTTAGGGTGAAAAGTTATTGATCTGAAATCTTTCTTGCTTTCTAATATAAGCATTTAATGCTATAACTTTTTTTCTAATCACTGTTCTAGCTGCATCCCACAAGATTTGATATGTTGTATTTTCATTTAATTGAAAATGTTTTCTAATTTACCTTGGGATTTGTTCTTTGACCCCTGAGTTATTTAGATGAGTAGTGTTTATTTTCTAGATATTTGGAGATTTTCCCAGACACACTTCTGTTTGATTTCTGGTTTGATTCTGTTGTGTACAGACAATACCCTTTATGTGATCTCAATCCTTTTAAATTTAAGATTTAAATGTAAGAAGCTTAAGATTTTATGGCCCAGAATATGATCTATCTTGCTGAATGTTCCAAGTGCACTTGAAAACACTGTATTTTTGATTGTTGTTAGGTGAGTGTTCTATAAAGGTCAGTTAGGTCAGTTGATCAAGTTCTGATATCCTTACTGATTTTTTCTGTTGACTTCTTTCATCAATTGCTGAGAGAAGAAGTCAAAGGTCTCTTATTATAACTGTGGGTTTGTCTATTTATCTTTGCAATTCTTCACTTTTGCCTCATGCATTTTGAAGCTTTGTTTAGGTGCATTCACATTTAGCATTGTTATATTTCCTTGAAGAATACATCCCAAGGTAAGTGTTAAACAAAATTCTTTTCTCTCTCTCTCTTGTGGGTGTGTGTCTACCTGCTTTAATGGGTATAAAGAAGGTTCTCATACACATGCACTATCTTTTAAAGTAGATTAGCAAAGTTAGAAGACAGGTGTGGAAAGCCTGAATGAAAAAGGTGCTGACAATCCTTAAGGTGTTTCAAGTGTCTGGCAGTGGGGAAGTCCTCATAGCTCAAAATCTACAAGCCGGCCTCCCCTTCCTCTCCAAGCCATGCCCCAGGGCCAAGCACAGCAAGAGCTGAGACAGCTGAGGTTCCTAATGCTTTTCAGTCACTAGGCTGAGCTTAATGATTCAATGACTCGTCATCACTGGTCTGTGGTACCCTATTTTTAGTTCTGACATAAATTGCTTTATAAGCTAATGTCTCTGTATATTTTCATGAGACACTTATGCCCTAATTCACTCCTTACCTTACCTAAACCAGATTTTACAGAACTTCAGAGGCCACCGTGTCATGGGCCACGGACTTCCAGCACCAAGCTGCCTTCTTGCTAAGAAGTCCAAGATTCCCAAGCCAAGTGTTAACAAGCAGGTGCACATGGTCCCTTCTACTATCTCAGGTGTTTCCAGATTCTTCCTATCTAGCATATCATGAGCTCAGACACAGAACCTCAGAACCACATTGGGCTATTTAGTCTAAAATAGCAAAAAGGATGTGTGGAAGTCAAGGCCAGTGGGAAAGGGTCACCAAGGAGCCCCAGCCCGTACCATCTTAGTTCCCAACCCAGGCACTGTAAGTGTTGTCCTATGAGGTTACAAAGGTGCTCCCAGAGAAAAAGAAAAAACATTTCATGAGAGAGAGAGAGAGAGAGAGAGAGTGGGGGGGGGGGGGGAGAGGGGGGAAAAAAGGAAAGAGAAAGGAGAGGAGAGGAGAGGAAAGGAAAGGAAATGGAGGGAAAGGAGAAAGGGAGGAAAGGAGGAAGGAAGGAAGAAAGAGAGAGAGAGGATGGAAGAAAAAACCCACTATGGTTTAAATGGTTAAAAAGACAGGCAGGGCCAGCCGTCTTTCCCCTTCTTGAAGGTTCATTTCCTAGGCTCTCAGACACCAGCCCGTGTCCCCAAATCTGAGACCTTATCAAATTTTTCATCATCCCCAAATTCAGTCTCCTTGAAAATATTCATATTTTCCTCCACCAGGCTGAGCAAGAGGCCCGAGTTCCAAGGAAAAGCAGCCGGTGGAGCGCTGGGTCTCCGCAGTGTCACAGGCGGAAAGATACAATCATGTTCATGCAAATGACCTTTGAGATCAAACCACTCATCCTGATTTCAAGGGCAAAGTCTTACTTGAGACTGGGAGGTGAGGCCTGCTGGAGGCCGGAGCGCTGGGAGGCTGGTTTTCTGAGTGAGATTAATCTCACAAAGTATTAGACAACACTTTAAAAAATAAAGCAGGGGACCAAGAACATGATTTCCCGTGAGTGTGACTGCAGGTCCTGTGTTCTTTGAAATGATCCGTTTAATTTTCCAAAACAAACTGAAATGAATGCAAATTCAACTATGTTCTCTAAATTTGAGGGATTCAAGGTGTCAAATTATTTTCAAACAGAAATCCCTACTGAGAGCGTCTGCTTGTGTTTTACAAATTAGGAGATTCGAGCTTACAAATCGCTGATATGCCAGCGCCCTAACTGTGCTGGAATTTAAGCTTGGTAAAAATAGAGAGAAAATTGATCAGTGCTCAGGACTGGCCTACATCTACTGCATAACACTGTCCAGGATTTCATAAACCTGGCAATTATAAGTAATTATAATAAAATGCAGTCATTTCACTATATAGAAAAAGCTATAGGAGAGACCATTACATAAACATTATTAATGTTTTTTCATTTGTATCCTACAACTGCAATTCTTTCTCCGGACATTTTTTTCTTCCTTTTGGAAAAGTGACATTCTAATCACTGTCAATTTGGGGGCTTTTCTAGAAGGACAAAAAAAAAAAAAATCAAACCTACGCTAAACCTGTAGGCTGTATTTGTCAGGATCAAATAGCATCCCTGGTAAAGTTTACTTTAATAGGAAGCTAAAATGGATGTATCCATTTTAAAGAGGGGAATATAATATAAATTGCTTGTGAGCAGTGTAATGAATTCCTTCCCCCGGGCAGCCTGCACCTGCGGCATCGCGGTGCCGTGAAAACAGCAAGCGGGCGCCAGGCAGAGCCTCGGGGGAGCTGCTACCACACAGCTAGCTGAGTTTTGCTTCCTGTGTTTGAAAACTGTTTATTATTCGGATTTAACCTTAAGACCCTTGTTAGTGTTGTACATCCTGTGGATCTTTTCTGTCTTTATTTGCATATCTCAATGGACTCCATGAAATGCCTTTTCTCCCAATGCAACCCACAAAGGAAAAAATTCATCCACCACCATTAATGCATCTGAAAACCCAACGCCGCGAGGCAAGGCTGTCAGTAGCGTGTGCCCGTTGCTAAACCGTTTGCAGAGTCCTTCACAGAGGCCCTCTCAGTAGCTCAGGACCGTCCTGGAAAGGAGGAACGGTGAAACGTACCCGTTTTCCAGTGGACGATCACAGACGATGCGTGACCTCAGGGTCACAGGACGGCTGGGGTTTAGGGCCCAGGGACTCCACCCCCCCCACCCCACCCCCGGCCACAGGCTGTGAGCTTGCAGTGTAGTGTCTGCCAAGCCCGCATCTAGGACACGCGAGTGAATCCCCACCTCACCCGGGTGGTGATGGAGGCAAATTAGCGTGAAGAAGGCCCCCCGGCTGTGGCCGGGCGCTCGGCGCGGCCCCTCCGCGGGGACCGCGCCCGGTCCCTTAGGTCCCTTACGCGCACCCACTGCGGCTCCCGGCGCGACTTCCGAGTGGAGCTGGGCCCTCCCCGGCCTCACGTGCTCAGCAGCACCAGCTCTGCTCTTCGGATGTGTGGTCACTTACGTGAATGACTCGCAGCTCTCTCCTTAGACTTACTTTGAGCAAGTGCCTCAACCTTCCTGAGCCTGAGATTTCTCATCCATAAACTGGGCGTAATTCTATCAACCTCCCGCTGCTCCTGAAGAGAGCCTGTTTGGCCTGTTTATCTACCACCAGGCACGGAAGCTCCTGACTGTTAGGAATTAATGGTCTAACCAGCAGTTCTTTGTAATTCAGGTTTTTCAGAAAGGGTGAGAACACACAGTCTATACTGAGCATACAATCCGCGGGTCCGTATCTGAGAAGAATGCTGGCTTTAAGTCTGGGCCGGGCTGGGAGATCAATGTTTTAGCTTCTTCCTGTTCCCCACTCTGACCCCATCAATGCCTAAACCATGTTTTAAAACACACCAAACAGTATATACGGTGAATCTTACTCTGGGTTAAGAAAAAGCAAGGGGGTTTCATTTCTTCTTGTTTCATAGGCCTGAGGAAATTACTCTGGTTTCTGTTCTTCCCTCAGCAAAAAGGAAGTTAGTGACAATGAGGCCCCCAAACCAATTCTGTCCCCGCATTTCTTTACTTAGTGTGTACAGCTACAGACCCTCCCAACAACAACAAATGCTTTTTCGTGGGTGTTTTCCTTCTATAGAACTTTTGGAGGGTACCTCTCTTCTTCTTCCTCTAGCCTTCTGGAGACTGTGCTATATTTACACAGCTCTGTGCTTCTTCATGTAACCCAGTTGCTCGGTCATGAAGCAGGAGTGTCTGTATTCCTGTGAAAGAAAAGTCCATGATGGAAGACCTGCCCAGCAGGATTTCCAGGGCTTAGACCCTGGGCTGGGACTCACAGACCTTGCCTCGCTTATTTCGCAGACACCGATGCCTGGCTCAGGCTTTTGGCTGTATTCTCTTTTCCAGTCTGGAATCCATTACGCCTAAGTTGTCAGGGGGCCTGCGGTTCGGGAATGCCGTGTAGGGGGCAGGCCAGTGTTGGAGTTTAGTCTCTCTGAGCAAGCATTCTAAGCATGGGCTCAGCAATCCCACTCACACCTGTTTGCAGCATCTGGCTTTGAGCCCCTCACCTAGGGACAGGGTGGTTGCCCACTCAGCAGCCTCAAGTCTAGTTTTAACCCTTCTATGCACATTCCTTTAAGGCAAATGAGTTTCATTATGAGTGCGCAAGGGTCCTCTTGAATCGGCCAAGACTGCCATTTAACAGGCAGTGATGACCGGATCCTTCCATCAGGTGGAATTTGTGATTGGCATTCACAGTGGCAGAGAGGAAATGGAGGTCCAAATGTGGGGGGGCCTGGGCAAATCTCCTCACTGCCCCCGATATCCTTTCAACGGCCTGGCATGGTGGCTCCCATGCTTACCAGTTATCCCTCAGGACAAGACATGCTATGTGGGGCAGGGGTCTACATTCGGCCATCATCATCCATTAATGTGTCAGCTGTAATTCAGTTTATCAGATAAATTCCTATCACCCGGATAGGCTGAGGAACTGGAACACAAGTAGGGAAGTGGTAAGGGATCAGGATCATGCGTGGAGCCGACAATGACCGTTTGGGGAAAGGCGGATGCTGGCACTTCATGGAGCCCCTGGGAAGCTGCGAAGAGGCCTGAGGGCGCTGGCGAGCAGCCAGAGAGCCCACTCGTACTTCAGGCCAGCTACGAAAGTAGTTTCCCTCCTAAATGTGGCTACCGGACTTGTGACAGAGGGAACACCAGGAAAGCATCTGTGTAGTTTTGTTCAGTCAGTGAATCATGCGGCGCAGGATGCATTCCGTAGAGGGGCTGCGGGGGCCGCCCCCACGCTAAAATGAGGCACGCACGTGACACTGCGCCCAGTTGTATCATTCCGCCGATGCCAAGTGTCCGGGGACGTATCTGGCTTCAATTGAGCACTAAAGGCAGTTTCAGCCTTTGGTCGTCAAGAATCTTGCCAAAAGAAGCATGTTGGCTTGAAACAAATCATCACGTTTAGCATAAAAATGGTCTGTCTGTTTAGGCAGAGGTCAGTATTCACGCCTATAAAATGGTTAGAAAAGCGTCTTTTACAGATCAATTGATGTGCCCAGATTACCTGGGATTGGGGGGCTTTTTGTTTTTTGTTTTGTTTCAGTTTGGTATGGGTTTTGTTTTTCGGATTAGAGTAAGGGGACTACGGTGGGGAAGAGAAGAGTTTGGATGTACATAAATAGGCATGGAATTCTGCCATGATATTGTTTTTTCCACATCAACTTCGAGGACACCGAGGTATCTAACCCATTACCAACAGAATCTAATAACATAATAGCAGCCTTTTTTCAAAAGCCCAATTTCACTTGATGGGTCAACTATTTCTTCATGGAAAACTACTTGCTTAAGTTTTATTCTGCTATAGCTAATATGATTTCACGGCCCTTTTAAAGGTTTTTGAAATATTTATTTATTTTTGAAAGAGAGAGAGACAGCAGAGAAGGGACAGAGAAGGGGGGGGCAGAGGATCTGAAGCAGGCTCTGCGGTGACAGCACAGAGCCTCACGTGGGGCCTGAACTCAGGAACCGTGAGATCCTAACCTGAGCCGAAGTTGGACACTTAACTGACTGAGCCCCCCAGGTGCCCCGGCCCTTTGAAACTTTCTATCAAGGAGCAACATGGCAGTGGGAAGGATAATCCTAAGGACCTGGGACAAATTTACTAAATTTGAAACGTTACCCCCAAACCTATATTTAGGGTAAAATCTGGTAAGGTATAGGAAAAGTACTCATTTTCACTCAAAACTATTTTAAGTGGCAGCAAAACAGCATACTTACCAAAGTTCTGCTTTGTCATGTCAGCTAGTGTCCATTCTCACAGCAGCTTCATGAAATCACCAGGGCTTCTGAGTTGAATGCATGTGCCTACCTCATTGCTTTGAAATCAGTCGCATTCTAATCCAGTGGGATAATTTTACCAGTGAAGTCATCAGAATATATTAGCCCGTCTGCAGTCGTTCTGGGAAGAACTGTGTTTGTCAGAGCACCTTTAAATGCAAGGAGTTTGAGTTTATACATCACATTGCATTTCAGCAAGGCTGCTTTATGACTGTCTTCCATTTCACTGTTATTTTTTAAGCTCAAAACAATAGAAATAAATTTCCCCTATGAGGTTAGATTGATCAATTGCTTCAAAATCATAGCTATCTCTGTCTTGGATCTATGAAAGATAGGTGACTTTTAAAGAGATGGCTATACAAAAAATAAATTTTTATGTTATTAGATTTTATTGCCTAGAGAAAAAAAGTCCTTTCATTCATGATTGCTCACAACTAAGCCTGCAGCTTGCAAAACCTGTACTATTGACATATACATCTGTAATACACAGCGCTGCGTAAGCTTAAGGTATAAGTGATTTGACTTACATCTATTACGAAATGGTCACCACCATAAGTTTAGTTAACATCCGTCATCTCATATAGATGCCAGAAAGGAAAAAAAAGTTTTTTTCCTTTGTGGCTTTTTTTTTTTCCCCTTGTGAGGAGAACTCTTAGGATCTACTCTCTTACCAACTTTCAAATACGTCACGCAGCAGTGTTAACTATAGCCATCATGTTGTGCGCTGCAGGCTTTTCTAAATCCAAATTCCTGTTGGTTTGATGCCACTTTCACCTCAGTAAATTATGTATAAGTAGACTTTAAAAAAAAAAAAAAGAATAGCCTGGCCTCTTTCCCAGGAGCCTCCCTCCACCGCATGCTGGGCTGCCGCCCCTTTTGGGTCATGAGTGTGAATGACTTTCAGGGCTCTTGGCCATAAGCAAGAGAGCCTGAGCTTGCTTTCTATCGCTAATAATAATTATGTCCTATATACTAATTATTATCCTTCCTCCTAAGTAGAAAAGTGACTGGACGAGTCCAGAAGGCCGAGGCTCTTCTTCCTCTGATTCAGATTTCCTTCTATTGCAGACTGGGTTTGAGGACCCGCCCCCCCAGGCACGGGCTGCAGCTTCGGGAAGTGGGAACGGAGCGGATTCCGAGCCAGCTCGCCACGTCTTCTCCTTCTCCTGGTTGAACTCCCTGAATGAATGACGCTCATTCCAACTGTTGCCATCTGTCTGCCTGGCTGAGGTGGACACCAGCAGCAGGGAACCTACATGAAATTAATAGGATGCAGGTGATGAAAGGGACCTCGGAACAGGATTTCTGCAAAAAACCAAACCAAACCAAAACAAAAACCCCTTTAATTCCAGATGACTTTCCGGAGGGAAAACAATTTTGAAAAGCATAGTTGCTTGAAAGCAATGGAAAAAAAGAAACTTGATCCCATGCGAATCTTGTATTGCGTGGGAAACATTATGAAGAGTATGTAAGTGTGATACATGCGCATGTGTCCGTAGCGGGTGGCAAGTGTTGAAAAGTGTACACCACACTATTGTCTCTAATAGGCACGGGCTTTTGTCATTATATAAAAGTAGCTCTTGTTCTTTCTTCTTTACCAATGCAATTGGTCAGTGAAATTCAGTGTTAACTCAGAAGTGACTGATTTATCAATGTACGGACAAAAGGTAAATCATTGACCAAAGATATGAAACATTTTACAAAGGTTTCCTCTTTTCCATAACAGATGTCACTCGTATATCCAGAAATGTTCTTTAACTCTGGTGATGCTTCCACAGTCCAGAAGGCTGAAGGCCTGGGACATTTCTTGTGACATTTTTCTAATCTTAGATGTGCAGATATCAAGCACTTAAATTGAAAAAAGATTTTCCAACAGGAACTCTCTACTTTCTTGTGTATCCAGTGAGGCACTAACCTGGTGAATTATAGAATAACTGCATGTATTTAAATATATATACACACACACGATGCATATATAAAATACATATATATTTAAATCATGCTTTATTTGTCCCACCATAATGCCTCTTTCAAAACATAAGTATAACTTTATTCTGTATGAACCCTAAAATAAATTCTGTTTTTAACAACTTAGTCTTATAATGACTTATTTAGTGTTTCATTGTTATCTTATTAATACATTAGTCAAGTGTATTTTAGGGGTCCCAAGGGAAGAAGCATCTTCAGAAATCCAAAGTAATTTTGAAGTATTAAACATTCAGTTGAATTTCTGTAAGTTGTAACTCAACTATCAAAGATAAATACATTATAAAACTAATTGGATGTACCTGTTCCATTTTAGAAATGCACAGAGATAATTTATATTCTTTCGAATTAAACTGACTAGGATTCGTATAGACATAAATGAGAAGAGCATTTTGTGAAGTTATTAAAGTCAAAATACTTTTTACACAAAAAGTTTTCCCAAGTGCCATTTCATGGCAATTAAATTTAAGTGTAGAAACTATTGAGTTTCTCGCTTTAGAGGTAGGCACTGACAAATAGCTTAGAAGAAGTATATTTTATGGTGCTAATGTAGTAGCTTCATAAATTGACTTTCTCATACACACACACACACACACACACACACACACACACACACAGGCAGCATGTTGGCCCTAGAGTTTGGAGGAATGCCCTGCCTCAACACTTCTCTTTTCCTCTCCTCCTTCCCTGCCCTCTCCAATTATTCAGCATCTTGTAGTTAATCAGGGTTGTTATTTCCATTATGAACTGATCTTCCATTCATAGAATTACCAAGTCTTAGAGCTGGAAGCAACTTCATGAATTATTTAACTTAATCTCAGAGGAGTAACCAGAGGTACAGAGAGGAGTCCAAGGCGACTGCAGTATCTGTGGAAGCCACTTGACATGTTTGTATTTTTAGTAAGAAACTAATGCAAAGAGTTTTCAGCCCTTCCCGTGCTGATATCAGGTTGAAGGAACCCAGGAGCTGAAAGTTTTACTCCTATGAATATTGAAAAGGAAAAATAAAGTCATGATTACCTTTGCAGCTTTTATTAAAAATATAAATATTCGACATTCTCTTACACAGCCAAATTGACCAATGATTGGTAAGATTTTTTTATTACTGAAACGTTTACAAGGAAAGGTTGATTCAAAGAGCTTACAGAGTTTGTGTCGCCTACCCAAGAGAATGACATTCTCTTTGGCTCAAACCACAACAAAATAAATTGGATGACTTCTGTCTGCTTCAAAACATTTCCTTCTGGGTCCATACTTTCTAAACACCATTAAAGACACCTGGAAATGGAAACTAGAAGTAGACAATAGAAACAACATTTGCTGCTGTTACTGCGCATGAATACACTTTGTGCATGCTAATTAAGGAGTATAGGCTCTCTTGCTGTACATGGTCTACGCTTCAAGCTTTAAAAAAAATAAACAAATGGTATCAGAGCAACGCTATGATACAGAATGCTGTATTTTATTTTTTTAATTTTTTAAAACTTTTGTGCTAAATGCTGCATCCTTTTGGCCAAACGCACCGTTTTATTTCCCAATAATCTCCATCAGTTTCCTGTTGCTGTGAGCTTGCTGCGCTAACTGCTCAGCCCTGGCCATTTCCAGGACTTCTCGGAGGAGGTGGAAGGTGAGATCCAGCGAGATGGGAGGTTCCTCCGATCGCCTCGGCCTCTCGAGTGTCTCCCGGCGGCTGCCGAGGGCGCTCCCGGCTNCTTCTCCTGGAGTTGGGGGTGGGGGGTGGCGGGAGAAGGGACGCCTACAAGGCTCAGCACCAAAACTCAGCCCCTCGCCAGGTCTCTGAGTCCCCCTCCTAACGATCCCCAAAACTGACTCCCCGAGCTCTGGAGAAGATCTAGACTTTACATCTCCCTCGCTGTGAACGCCCGCCCCGCTTCCGGATGCTCCGGCGTTGTCCCCCCAGATGAAAACCGCTGCTCCTCTGTCTGCATTCCAGCCCTGACGGCCTTCTCTCAGGGGTCGAGATCGATCGGGGGGCGGGGGGGCTCGTCTACACCGCCAGCAACTAGTAACTGGCAGTTCGAATGGGGATCAGCAACCGTCTAAGTTTGTTTTTGACACCTCCCAATTACTATCGGAGTCTGAGGCACCGTCAGCAAATACACGCACACACTCAACACGGCCGCGCCGGGACAGCCCCGGCGGGAAGTTCCGTCCAGGCGCTCCCTACCTTCGGAGGTGCTTCTGCAGAGGAAAGTCTCCGGGGCTTTTTCAAGGGTTTTCCTCTCCTTTCTGTCCTCACTCTCTTCTTCTCCTTCGCTTCAGTCTCTCAGCCGACCTGGGCTCTGAGTTTCTCCTCACCAGAGCCTGGAGTGGGATTTATAGTGTCGACCCTCTTCAGAAACCACGCAGCATTTGCCTAATAAGCTGACGCTCTCTTGACAGCTCGATTGCGTGCTGCCTCTGCTCCTGCATAAATCATAGGGCCCTGCCAGAGAACGAGGGGCAGAGTTTTGCTATCTCAACACTGAATCTCACATCCAATTATATCAACAGATATTTATCGCCTCCTTGGTGACGTCAACGAGCCCTAAAATGGAAGGGCTTCTTATGGCTTGTCCATTGACAAAAATTCTTGAATGAGATTTCCCAAGTATGAAAACATACTGACCTCTTACTATGAAAGGTGAAATTTAGGGTCAGAAAAAAGACATCAAATGAGAGGGGAGAGGAAAAGAAAGAGTGTGGGACAGAAGGTCTATCAATACAGAGTCCTGTGGCAAAAGCAGTAACTGGTTATAGGAGATCTAGATCCCCTTTTTTTCTCTACCTCTAACTTCTCTGACCAGTTGTCTCTGGAAACACTTCAGTACCTAAAAATATCCCTTTGCTAGAGACACACAGTCCCATCATCTTTCTGCCTGGTTACGAATGATGAACAAGGAGATGGAAGTGCAGGGACATCCAGCTTTTAAGCTTCTACCTGCTTTTTCTTCCCAAGAGTAAATAAAAGAATGGTGAGTCTGCAGAAGAAAGAACAATACGTCTCTTGAAACAAGACTCAAGTGTCTTAAATGACTGGCAGGAGCTGCTTCCATAATGAAGGGGTCCAAACCACGGTGAGTTGGGGATGTAGCAAGATTTTAAATTCCCCCAGAATCTCACTGCTCCTCCTTTGTCTCTCCTGTCAGAATCCAAAATTGATTGTTGGTTTTTCTGTTCCCAAATTAGAGAGAGAAAGGGCAAGCCAAAGGTGCATGAGTTATACAATCTTCATTTGGTCTACTTGATGCAAACCCAATGAGAGAAGCATCCATTCTAACTTCCTGTTCTATATTGGGAAAGGCTTAAACTGCCTGAGAGCAGGGCTGAACTCATCAGTTGCATATTTTCACTGGTGAATACTGAGTCTCTAAAAAGGTAATCTCATTCATTTTACTTCTAAATACTATCAATATCCATTATGGTATCCATATAAGGACAACCAGGTTTCTTTTTTTTTTTTTAAAATCATTTCTTTTTCCAAATTTAAATGGGCTCCATGGAAGCCTGATAAGTAAATAAATGTTCTCTGCACTAACACAGAATGGAATGCTAAGCCTATAAAGCCATACTCAAATCTCATATTAAATTGACACTATCGTATAAGTGGGAAGCAATTACCTCTAATTTTGCAGCTCAAAATGCAATTCCAAACTCTGGTGTCTATGATTTAATTCAGCTTCCAGATAACCATCAGAGTTGTTTATCAGAAATCTCCTGTTGCTCATTTCTGGTTAGCTCTGCTGCTTCCTTTGTAGCTACATGACAAATGATGCAATACATATTTCAACTCCTACTTTGGGTCTATACTAATCCACAACTGCTCTTAGAAACAAAAGGAAGGTAGAAAGAGAAATGATGGCAGTTTCCAGAGAATTCAGTCCATAGTTGCTCATTGTGCTACGGAATGTACTTTTATATGGAATGTACATAAGAGAACAAAAAAATGTGTCATCTGGGAAAAATGTAGATTGTTAAAAGAAAATCAGAATCATAGAAAATGGTTGAGCTTCTAGAGGAAAGCAGTGTTTTATGTTGGTAGGGGGCATACAGAACCTTGGTTTTTGTTAATGTGGGCTCCTCCCCCTTGAATGTATACTAAGTTTTTGCTTACTTTCCTTTATGACCCCTTCATTGTCCCCATTGGCAGAATCAGCTTAGATGTCAATCTGGAGATGGAAGTAGATTTGGAAGAAGTTGTTCAGGTAAATGGATACTGAAGAACAAGTAGGAAAGGGACAAGAGAATGAGTTTAGGGGCACCTGGGTGGCTCAGTTGGTTAAGTGGCCGACTTCAGCTCAGGTCATGATCTCATGGTTCGTGAGTTCAAGCCCCTGCATCAGATTCTGTGTCTCCCTGTCTCTCTTCCCCTTCTCTGCTCGCTCTCTCTCTCAAAAGTAAATAAACATTGAAAATTTTTTAAAAAGAGAGAGAATGAGTTTAGCTGGGGAGGCCTGAGAGCTTCCTCCAAAGAAGATACATGTTTTGGACTCTAAATCCATACCCCTTGAGACCTCTCTCCTTTGGGCCATATGGAGGATGTTGTTTTCGTATGGCTTCTTCATCACTGTTGAATCCTTGCTGTGAGATTTTCCTTATGTAGGTAGTTGATAGAGGAAAAGTGGCTCTGAATAGGGGAGAGGACAAAAGGCCTGGACCCCAGAGGAGGGTAGCTGTGTAAGGAGTAGCCCTTACTCTCCACAATTATCCAAAAGTTAGATCTCATGAATCACTGAACATTTACATTAGAAATGACTCGAAGAGATCATTTGGTTTAAATGAGAGCCAGAGAAGTGAGGTGACGTAAGTGGTTAATGGTAAAGTTAGAATTAGAACCCAGCTCTCTGGACTAGCAGACTACACTATTTCCATGATATAACACTGCCCTTTGTCCCCCACCCCCCCATCTTTCTAGCAGAGACACACAAGTAGAAGTGAGAAGATGAAGTTAGATAAAGTGACACATTCATACACCAACCCTATGCTTTCCTTATATTGATAAATCTCCTCCAGAATGAGAACACAGGAGATTTTCTGTGAATGCTGATGCCCCTGGAACCTGATCTTAAATCTCTGGGTGCACACACTGCAATTTACCTTTCAGCTGAATCTTGTAGCTATAACATGAGGTTTTTATATGTATTGCCAACTTAAGATGCATTAATTTGATTTTCTGCCTTAGTTCATGTTGGAGAAAAAAGATCTTTGGGTAAAATATAGTTATGTGGTTCTCAAAGTAATGATATAAATGTGTGACTGGAGACATAATATAAGGCAGAGGGCTTATACGTGCAGTACACTAAATGTCCAAGTCCATAAAAGTTACCACTGACAGATCTGATCTTACGTGTAGGAATAAGTTCTTGAAAGCAGTCACTGGAAAACCAATTTAAATGCTTTTAGAACCCAGAAACACAATCCAAGGAACACGGGCATAAAAACAGGGATTACTTTACATTTTAAACCACATTTTTTCACTAAAAAAAGTACAGGGTATAGCTAAATTTTAAAAGGCATGACACAGTAGCCCAGTAAACAAAGAAGTATCAGAAATAATAGGTCACCGCTAGGCTTATTCCTGTCATCTGCATCTTCTTACACTTTCGAGGAGTATCCCAACATGTGCTTCTATTAGCAAAATTCATGGCAAACAAAGACAGTCTCCAAGTTTGCTAACTGAAATATTTGTTGAAATGAATCTACCATCTCCAGTGACAGCCTTTAGAAATGCCTAAGGTAGACAGATGTTTTGGTAACCGCTTGTAATTGTGCTTCAGATAGATTAGTAACCACCTTCCACTTCCATAGGTAGTACTAGGGAAAGGATCTCAAAGCACAAATAACTAACTGCTTCACCAGTAACAATAACCTTTATTATCAAAACCATTAATCCACTTTGTATAAAATTTGGAGAAATCAGGAAAGTATAAAGAAGAATACAAAATTCCTCAGATTCCAGAATCTAAATATAATCTCAGTTAATATTTTACTGTTTCCCTTGAGAATTTTTCCTGAGCACATACATTCATGTAATTGATTGAGATAACAGTATGTTCCTATCTTTGAATCTCTGCTTTAAAAAACAAAAACAAAAACAAACCTCTCTTATTTAAAACTTAAAAGAAGTTGATTGAAGCACTCTTTTCCATATTTCTAGGTTAGGTTTGACTTGTGCTTAATGCTCTCCTAACATCATGATTGTCCTCCATCATAAAGCTCACATTTTTTTTTAAATTTATTTTTGAAAAAGAGAGAGATAGAGCATGAGCTTGGGAGGGGCAGAAAGAGAGGGAGACAAAGAACACGAAGCAGGCTCCAGGCTCTGAGCTGTCAGCACAGAGCCTGACGCGGGGCTCGAACTCATGAAACACAAGATCATGACTTGAACGTAAGTCAGACGCTTAACCAACTGAGGCACCCAGTTGCCCCATAAATCTCACATTTTAAAATAGTTACTTGTACAATATGTATTCTTCCTTGCTGGACTATAAGCTGTGTGGCAAAGACTTGAGTATCTTTATAAACTTCCATATTCATTACTCTCAGCCCCTAGCATAGTGCCGAAACATAGCAGATAACCAATAAACCTAAATGGAGGACTATAGAAAATTTGTTGAATGTATAGAAAATGACCCATAAGCCTATCATCAGAAATAACTAGATGAACATTTTATAACTAAGATTTTATAGTCTACTTTTCCATTTAAAATATCTCAAACATGTTCCTATATCTAAATGATATTCATTTTATTGACTACAAGGAGATGTACTACAATTTCTATTCATTCCTCATTGTAGATCACCATCCTAACGACCTGCTTTTTAACTTTTCATCTACATCTGACCCTTGTACCTTTAAGTAATACATCTACAGAATCATTTCCTGATCCTTCAAGTATAAACATCTCTTAACCCCCCAGATTGTAAATGAGAATACGAGTATCACTTCAGCTTTTTTTTTTTTTTTTTTTTTTAAATTTTTATTTATTTCTAGGAGAGAGAGAGAGACAGTGTGAGCAGGGGAGGGTCAGAGAGAGAGGGAGACACAGACTCTGAAACAGGCTCCAGGCTCTGAGCTGGCAGTCAGCACAGAGCCCGACGCGGGGCCCGAACCCACGAACCGCGAGATCATGACCTAAGCGAAAGTCGGACGCTTAACCGACTAAGCCACCCAGGCGCCCCTCACTTCAGCTTTTTACACAGCCTTCTGAGCCTTGATCTGCCAGGCTTTGTCATCTGTACTTTTATTTCTAGATTGTCCATGTTAATATTTTTATAAGCATCATTAAGTCTTCTGCGTTTTCACTATAGACTGATCTCAAAGTTAAAAAGCAATATAGTTTGTATTTATTGACGGTATAAAAATTGTTCACTGCATAAAAATGTCATAGACTATGATTATATTTCCTTTCTTGTTTTTGTTTTACAAATACCAAATCATCTTTTTTATATTCAGTCTAGTTCTTCCTAGAATCACTGTCTTAATTTTGCTCCCATTTTTCTTTTAGATTTTCAACCACGACAAGTAATCTATCAAGCCTCCCCCTTTTTAAGACCCATCTCCTTGAGCATCCTGCTTTAGACTGGTCACTTTCTAAATCTGATGCACAGAGTTGAAGTCTCAATTAAACTCACTATCTAGAATCAGAGGATTTATTCCTTCCTGATACCTGAATGTATTTTGCTGAAGCACATTCACAGTTAACTTTCTAAGAAAGAATGTATGGTAAGTAGATTTTCTGAATTCTTACATTTCTGAAAATGATTTTATTTTACCCATATAATTGTTTTGAATTATATTTTAGCAAAGTATGCAATTCCAAGTATGCAATCTTCCTCCAGAACTTTTAAAGTACTGTTCCTTGTGTTTTATCATCCAGTGCTGCTGATGAGAAATCCAATGTCATTCTGATTCTCATTTCTTTATAGGACCCTTTTCCTTCTCTCATTCTCACTTGAAGATTTTGGTATTTTGTCTTTGTTGTTGATGTTCTGAAGTTTCACAATGATATTGGGTCTTTCTTCACTTATTCATTTTAATTTGGAGATTCTTGCTCTTCAAGTGTAGGAAAATTTCCTGCATTACTAACTTCTATGATAATTTCCTCCATTTTCTGTTCTTTCTTTCTGGAACTTCTATTATAAGATGTTCTCCCTCTGCTGGCCCTCTATGTTTATTATATTCTCTCCTTTTAGGGCTCTTTCTCTTGTGTTCTCCTTTCTGGGAGGGCCTTAGATACCCCACAGTTCTTCAGCTAGTCTTATTTTACAACATAGATTCAACTTCCGGGCTTTTTAGTCTTTCTCCACCCTTTATTCATAGCTCTTATTTTTGCATTATAATTCAATTATTTCTCAAATTTCTTTAAGACTATTAAGTAGGAAACATTACCCTTCTTTCTCTAAATTACCTATTCCATCCATGGTCATTTTGAAAAATGTATTTTCCTGGTTTCTCTATTTTATGTTGGAGACTACCCTTAAATCTCTTAAGGAAACCTATGTATAAATGGTAGCACTCTCATATATAAGAATTAGGTGATACAGGTTTAGGAGGATTAGGAGGGACTTAACGGAGGACCATGGGGGAGAAGAAGGGGGGAAATAGTTGGGGAGAGGGAGGGAGGCAAACCATGAGAGACTCTTGAATGCCAAGAACAAACTGAGGACTCATGGATGTGAGGGGGGAGGGGGGTGATGGGCATGGAGGAGGGCACTTGCGGGAATGAGCACTGGGTGTTATATGGAAACCAACTTGACAATAAACTATTTATAAAAAATAAAATTAAATTAAATTAACAGTAAGTTAAAAAAAAAGAATTAGGTGATACAGGGGCACCTGGGTGGGTCAGTCGGTTAAGCATCCCACTTAGGCTCAGGTCACGATCTCACAGTTCATGAGTCCAAGCCCCGCGTCGGGCTCTGTGCTGACAGCTCAGAGCCTGGAGCTGCTTCGGATTCTGTGTCTCCGTCTCTCTCTGCCCTTCCCCCACTCGTGCTCTGTCTCCATCTCTTTCAAAAAACAACAAACATTAAAATATGTTAAATTTTTTTTTTTAAAAGACTTAGGTGATACAAAGCTGACTGGGAACTCTGTGAAGAAATCTTGTCACCAAGCAACCTACCCGTCAGGGCAGTCAGAGACTGAGACAGTCACCCATCGGCGTCACGTTACAGAGCGCTTTTCTCCGGACCTATTCGAGTCCCATTACGGAAAGTGGACGTGTCAGTCCGTTAGAGTTGCCAACGCGAAGTGCCACGGACTGGGCGGCTGCCACAGACGAAAGTGCGTTTTCCCCTGTCGCTGGAGGCCGGAGGCCGAGGCCGAGGCGGCCGCCTTCTGCCCGCGTCCTCCCTCGCACGGGCTTCCGCTGGGCGCCTGCCCGCGTCTCAGCGCCGTAGAAGGACGCCAGGCGTACGGGGCAGGCTCCACCCGGGCAGCCTCGTTTCTACTCTAGTTACCTCCTTAGAGGCCCCACTCTGAGGTGCCGCGGCGCGGAGGACGCGGGCGGCCACGACCAGCAGGCTCTGCAAGTGTTTCCTTACCGTCTCTCCGCCCCACAGGCCGGCACTGGAGCGTCCAACGCCCTCCACGCGGGAGAAGAAGGGCGGTCGGGCCAGGTGGGTCCTCCGGATACGGACCCTCGGGTGCCCTCCCGCTTCTGGCCGCTTCTCGCCCGCCTGCCCTCGGTGGCGGGTGCGGTTTCCAGGCGCCGAGCCCTTGCGGGGCTCTGGAGGGACCCGAACCCGGCGACCTGTCCCCGACGCGCCTCGCGCAGCGGCGTCCTCANGCGGGGCCTTCGCCCGCGCTGCTCGCCTGGCGCCGCCAGCCCGCCACGCGCCGGCCTGCTTAGAGCCCTCGCCGAGCCTCGACCGCTCCGGGGTCCTACGGTCACTTTCAGGGCATCTCAGCGGGCGGGGACCCGTCTG
>NW_027527932.1:1497792-1502170 GCF_008692635.1 Crocuta crocuta | reverse complement strand
GCCAGCCACCAGCCGGCGGCGGCCACACCCAGTCTGGGGCCGTCAGGGCAGGGCTTCCTTTCGGCTCCCCATCGGTCAATAATCGTCTCAGCACCCAGGAACCACGGTGTGCTGCATCTCCTTTCCTCAGAAAATGGCAGGGATTTTGTTACCGGTCCCTTTATTTTCCCAAAAGTTAGGAAGTCGGTTGCCCTGGAGAGATGACTTAGAGCAACAGAAAAGGGGCACGTTTCTGCTTCTCTAACAAGTCCTTGTCTTGACAGACATGACTGACCTTTCTATTTACATCATAATACATCGAA
This sequence comes from Crocuta crocuta, assembly GCF_008692635.1. Lineage (NCBI taxonomy): Eukaryota > Metazoa > Chordata > Mammalia > Carnivora > Hyaenidae > Crocuta > Crocuta crocuta. Next base: position 1,501,868 of record NW_027527932.1, on the reverse strand, counting down.
TTTTCTGTTTTAGGCTCCAGATAATGGATGGAGGGCAGTGAGAAGATGTGTGTGAACTCTCTGTCACGAAGGGCAATTTGCAGGAACTAATCATCTTACAATGGTTGCTCATAAGAAAGAAATCCATCAGCCAAGCATCCTGCATAGGTATTTATATTCATGAACATCTCTTGACTCTAAAGAAAGATTTCTCAAAGAACCTTCCTAGGAATGTTACTAGTGTTACATAGGGAAAGATGGAGTGGGGGTGGGGGTGGGGATGTAAACTGAACACATTTTTTACTGCAGGATTTTCTAGTATTTTAAAATAATTTTTCTGGGGCGCCTGGGTGGCTCAGTTGGTTAAGCGTCCGACTTTGGCTCAGGTCATGATCTCGCGGTTTGTGAATTCAAACCCTGTGTCAGGCTCTGTGCTGACAGCTCAGAGCCTGGAGCCTGCTTTGGATTCTGTGACTCCCTCCCCCACTCACTCTCTGTCTCTCAAAAAATAAACGTTAAAAAATTTTTTAAAAATAAAATGAGATAAAGTATTTTTTTCTGTAGTATAAATCCTCAAGTCTTCAGCATTTCCCAGACTTATCTGACCACAAAGCAAGTTTATTGTGGCACGAGTTGAGAGATAAAATAACTCAAGGCATTTTATGTGGACTCCAGCTATACTTCCCTTGGCATCCATGTTAAAGTCCATGATTAGAGCTACTAAGTCATTTTCTACCACTCCTGGGAGACACTTTAAAGATAACACCTTCTACCCTTGAAGAGAGGGTTTCAGGGTATGGGGAAATGCCATTTCCAATGCTTCTCAAGATTACCTGCCCTGGGAAGGGTCACCTGGGAAAGAGCTGTAGGGCTCCCTCTCACCACCCATAAATAGTCAAGTACACTTCCTGGTGAGGAGAAGGACTTGGTCTCTACAATAATTTAGCCCAGTCAAAATCTGTGGGCTCATCTCACAAAGGAGGAACTTCTTTGAGTGTGAAAAGGCATTAGTGTCCTAGACAAAACTGATTCTAATGAGTGATACTGGATTTTTCACTAAAAAATTCAGTCATTCAAGAAGTAGTAGGCAGTTAGGGTTGTAAGGATGGGCAGAGATGATTAAGTAGCCAACATTTAGAAGCTGTGGATTTCAAAGACGCTGTTCCTGGTTGTGAGTGTAGACTTTTTTTGAACTTTGCTGCAAGCTCTTTTCATCTCCAAGGCTTCTGTCATCCATTTGTGGGAAATGTGATGCTAGATTTCATTATGAGAGCTACAGTTATTTTTCTCATGTGTGTGTGCTTGTTCATCTGTTTTCTAGTTCTTTTTCAGATTACTTCCCACCCTGTAGACCATAACTCCTAATACACTGCTTACACGAGGTGCTTGCTTGGTTGTTAGATCGATTATGTCCTCCGTATGAGAAGGACATTAATTCAAGTTGTGGTCTCACAACTGTGAGTCAGCAAACTCTTGAAAGGATGGCTATATGAACCTATGTGTGGGCAAGACAGGATCTGTCTCATTTGCCACAGTCACTGTTCTCTTTTGCATGAATTTTAGAAGTGATCAGAGCAATAGTGTTCCAGGGATAATGAAAAAGATTTTAATGGTCTCAAGCAGCAGTGAAGTTTAATGCTCCTCTTACTCACATAAAGTTAAATATAGATACGTACTTGAGCCTCACCTCATTTTTCAATTTGTTTTCCTTGTAGTTTAATTCTCAATAGCTGTAAAGCTGTCTTGTGCTAATGTACTCTTCGTCGTAACAACAATAATTGCAATAAAGGGATTTTTCAAATTTGAATGGAGAAATACAATTATATAATCTGATAAATTTCTTCTGTAAAAAGAGTTACTCAGCTTTTTGAGGAGAACCATATCGGTTTCCTGTTTATAATGGCATTTGTTCTAATATCTTTACTTGAAGTTTTCCCTAAGAACTACAAAACTCTTCAAAGCAGCCTTGCAAACAGAATGAATGTTACCTGGCTCTGTGTTCCTATGGGGATACACTGGAGTTCTGATATGGCAGTTGTCAGATTACCTCAATACAGTTTTGACTCTATAATAATTTCCTAGGTGGGTGACCTTGGGCAAGATATTTAAATTTCCCAAACTTGTTTCCTTATTTGTCAAGCCAATATAAAATGTCACTTTCTTTATTTGTCCCTCTTGGGGTTATGGGATTAAATGAGATAGTGAATTTAGGGCCTAGAACAGAAGAGGCGGTCCATAAACATTAGTTATTGCTGTTGTGGGCTAATGATGTGGTTACTGTCACTGCTGAAGACAGTGATTCTATCTACTCTCAGCTCCTCAGAGCCTCGCATTAGCTCAGTATTTACTAGGCTTATGTTTATTAATTAAATAAAATAAATGTAATCACTAAGATTTTCTTTTTCTAATACCAGTTTTCAGCCACCCAGATGGTTTAGGAAAAGAAATTTTGGGGAGGTGCCTGGGTGGCTCAGTCGGTTGAGCGTCCCACTTCAGCTCAGGTCATGATCTCATGGTTCATGGGTTCAAGCCCCACGTCGGGCTCTGTGCTGACAGAGACTGGAGCCTGCTTTGGGTTCTGTGTCTCCCCTGCTTACACTCTCTCTCAAATAAATAAACATTGTAACTTTAAAAAAAATAAAAAAACTAATCAATAATTTTTTTTAGAGCAGTTTTAGGTTTAAAGAAAAAGTGAGTAGAAAGCACAGGGGATTCCCATGTACTCCCTCTCCCTCCACCTTAGTCTTCCCGCATAATTGTCATTACTACTAATATCCTGCACCGGGACGCTATGTTTGTTATACCTGATAAGCCAATAATGTTGATACATTATTCCTAATAAAGTCTATAGTTTACATTAGGGTTCACTCTTTGTGTTGTACATTCTGTGAGTTTTGACAAATGCATAATGTCATGTATCCACTATGACACTGTCACACAGGATCATCTCACAGCCCCAAACAGCCCCCATGCGCCACCTGTTCATGCCTTCCTCTTCCCCCTCTACTTCCAACACCTGATCTCTTTACTGTCCTTAAAGCTTTGCCTTTTCCAGACGACATATAGTTGGAATCACTGCAGCCTTTTCCAACTGACTTTTTTCACTTAGCTATATGCATTTCAGTTTCCTCTTTGTCTTCCCAGACAAAGACACACTTTTACTTAGGAACAGCATGATTTTGAATTGAGAAGTATCTGTTTGGCTGATGTCCGTCTACTTGGTAACTGTCTGCTCACTTAAGGACTATTTCTGTGTTGAAACCTCTTAACCTAATCATTTATCTTTTTAACTGAAAGTAAGTGTACCCAAGGAGGAATTTTACATTATAAGGAGGGGTTAAAAACGAAAATAAAATTCCTAATAAAAAATAAAATCAAGTATACATCTCTTCTCTATTCCAAGATCAGGGTGCTCCACTTCCCGGTGGGAGCCCCCATTGCCCCACAGGCTGCTACAGACCTGCCCGATTCTCCAAACTTGACCTGGATGACCACCTGCATCAAGTTGGCTGAGAGTCCATTTTTCTCTCCACACCCTAAATGTTCTTGGATGACCTTACCATTGTTCATTCTTAGCTTCTGCTCTCTGGTTAGGCAATAGAAAATAATCATTCCTTGCTGGTGAGGATGTGGAGAAACGGGCACCCTCCTACACTGTTGGTGGGAATGTAAACTGGGGCAGCCCCTCTGGAAAACAGTGTGGAGGTTCCTCAGGAAACTAACACTAGAACTCCCCTAGGACCCAGCAATAGCACTGCTAGGAATTTACCCAAGGGATACAGGAGTGCTGATGCACAGGGGCACATGGACCCCAACGTTCATAGCAGCACTCTCCACAATAGCGAAAACATGGAAAGAGCCTAAGTGTCCATCAACAGATGAATGGATCAAGAAGATGTGGTTCATCTATACCATGGAATACTCCATGGCAATGAGAAACAATGGAATCTGGCCTGTGTAGCAACATGGATGGACCTTGGGGGTGTTATGCTGAACGAAATAAGTCAGGCAGAGAAGGACAGATACCATATGTTTGCACGTATAGGAGGATTAGGAGGAACTTGACGGAGGAACAAGGGGGAGAAGAAGGGGGGAAA
>NW_027527932.1:1486854-1497692 GCF_008692635.1 Crocuta crocuta | reverse complement strand
CTCTGCAGCCAGAGGGGGGCAGCGGGGGCAGTACAGTGGCAGCTGCCTTCACGTCTTCCCAGGAGGCCAGCCCTAGACCAGCAGGCTTCTTCCAGATTTCATTTCCTCGATAATTACATGTTCATCCTGTTCCATCAAATATTCTGAGATACAGCTTCTTGGGCAACCCTTCGCTTCCCCTTGCCTCCACAATGTTTACACCTTTCAAGCACTTAAACACAGTATGTCTCTCTCCACTGGTCTAAATTTAGAAAATGCATAAATATATTTATTTGGCTCCTTCAGTGCCTTTCTTAAAAGCCGCCTTCCTGGGTGCTCGAACTTTCCACAGGGATTTTTGTGGGGAAGGTGGGAAGGAGCAGGCTTTTCACCACGCCCCTGAAGCCGGGCCGTTTGGGTTTCCATAAAAGAGCTGTCGTTTACCTCCGGCTCCTACGTCCGTGTCTCATCATGGGGGCCCCGGGTCCTGGGGCCCCTGCGACGGGGCCGGGGTGGTGAGACCAGCTGGGACGGGGCGGCAGCACCAAGAAGGGGGCGGCTCCAAGCAGGGCCCTCGTGTGTAACCTAGTCTCAGTCACATCCCCAAATAATGGCAGGGCCCCTGAAGCCGTGTCCACTCTCTCCAACACTGAGCGCCTTCGCTGGGTCGTGAATAAACATAAACATTGGCTGAAAACTGGAGCTGTGACATTTTAATGAAATAAAAAAATGTGAACCCGTGTTTGTACCTGTTGGGATTTTATCAGAAATCTTCTGGGGGGATGAGTCCTGTGAAAGGAGCTGAGCAGGTTCTCAGAACTAGCCACTGAGACTGCTTGTCTACACCTTTGAGACACTGCAGCTCCTTCCCTTTTGGTCAAGAAAAGCATAATAATGGCTCCCTTTTTATGCTTCTTCTAGAAGTCATTTCCTTCCTTATCTCTGATCTTCACTGGAACCTTGTTAAGAAGTAGATGCTCCTATCTACAGCCCACAGATGAAGAACCAGAGGCTCAGGATGGGCAAGTAAGCTGGCTGATGTCTGCCAGCTAATAAGTGGAGGGTGATGGGATCCCCAGAGAGTTCCTCTGTTCTCTCCGCTTCTTTCTTACTCAGGCCTCCCAGGAGCTTGGGGGGGTGGGGGGGAGGTGGCTTGGGGTAGGACACATGGTTTTGAAAGAACAGACCCCATATTTACCCCACACTCCTGGTTCGTCTCTTTCTTCAGCACTAACCACAAGGTGTGATTATGAGGAATATCACGGCTTGTGTTCATGTCACTCAAAAGAACAGTTAACTAAAACATCTGGGCTCAATGGGAACATCCTTGGAACCTTACGTAGGTATTATCCATAGTTATTTGCCGTTTGCTCTTCTTTCTTCCTCCTTAATTTTAATCCTCACACCTCTTCTATATAAGCTACACCAAACCTCCCCTTCCATCCATCCTTTGCTGTCATTCCCAAGAGCAATGGGGACAATCTACTAAAAAAATGTGTTTGTCCAGATCCTCAAAATAGATTCTAACCTCCCATATCTCTGGACCTTGAAAACGTTTATATCATTTCTCATTCTACAATGGATGTTATGTTGATGTTCATGCTTCACACCAGTTTCTAAATTAATATTTGCTATACAGAGGCCTGCTAATTAATACGTACCTTTCCTGAAATTTCAAATCAGCTATTTGAAATGGGAGGAAGGCAGAAAGCAACTTGCAAATTCTGTGCATAATGAAGTGCGGAACAAGCTCACATAATGAAGACAAACAATTATACAACATTTGCATGATTCTTTTTTCTTACAACATGAGACAAGACACACGGGGCTGATCAGCATGCTGCCTTTGCCGTGAGTCTTGCTACTTATTCCCCCACCATTTGGTAGGATTTTCAAAGCCAAGAGCAGATCACACTGTTTTGTGAAAGTTTCTTATATTATCCTGTCAGGCAGCCAAGATCACCTTGCCAAAGTCACCCTGACATAAGTGACTGTCACTGGGGATGTGTCCCTCAGCTGACAGACATACACCCAGAGGAAGACCCCAGTTCAGGTCCTAACCACTAAACTCAACTGGCCAGAGAGTACTGAAAATGATTCTTTCTAGTCCCCAAAATATTCACTGAGCTTCTACTATGTCCTAGCCCCCATACTACATGCTGGAGAGAAAAACGAACAGTAAAATCCCCACTGCCCTTGGAGTTGTCACTGCTCATTGAGGGAGATGTGTTAACACCATTTATGGTTAATGGTCGGTAAGCACAAGGAAGGGAGTCTACTCTGACAGCGGGGAGGAAGAAGGTTCAGGAAGAGCTCCACAGGAGAATACTGATTCAGGCAAGCTGGGGATTCATCCATGCTTGAGAGGCTGTCGTGCAGCATGGTTAAGAGCCCATCTTCCTGAATTCAAATCTGAGCGGTGTGACTTACTAGCAGTGTGACTGGGTAGATCACATAACTTTTCTGTACCTCAGTTTCTTCATCTGTAAATTGGGGATAAAAATGGACTTACCCCAGGGCGCCTGGGTGGCTTAGTTGGTTAAGCGTCCGACTTTCGCTTAGGTCATGATCTCGCGGTTCGTGGGTTCGAGCCCCGCGTCGGGCTCTGTGCTGACTGCCAGCTCAGAGCCTGGAGCCTGTTTCAGAGTCTGTGACTCCCTCTCTCTCTGACCCTCCCCTGCTCACGCTGTCTCTCTCTCTCTCCTAGAAATAAAAAAAAAACCAAAAAACATTAAAAAAAAATGGACTTACCCCATAGAGTTACTGCTGTGGGGATTAAATGAGTTCTATACAAAGCTCTTAGTATGGCTTCTGGAACATATTAAGTACTCTGTAAGTGTTAGCTCTCATCTGAACTATGGCAGGAGCTGGAGAGAGAAGCCAAAGCCTCAGGAAACGTTAAGTCCAAAGTAAAGGCAGGATGTAGGACAGAGGGAGAAATCCAAACAGATCTTATCATTTTGTCTTGGGCAACGGGGCAGATGGTTAACAGGAGAGCAGTTTAGGATAAGAAGATGGTAAGATTTATTTGGAAAATACGGAGACTAAGAGCCTGGGGAATATTCAGAAAGAAAGATATAGCCAGCAGTTGTAAATAGGAGTGTGAGCTCCACAGAGAAGTCTGAGCAAGCCCGGAGAACTGGAATCCTTAACAAGAGGTTGAAGCCAGGGCTCAGAATGGAGCAGGATGAGAAGGAGCTCAGGACAGTCGAGAGTTAAAGGGTAGTCAGAGATCACCAGAGAGCCTGAGAAGGGGAAGTTCAAGAAAGAATGGTCTCATGAGGCAGAAGGGAAGAGAGCTCTTGAAGGAGGGAGCAGTCAGAAAGGTAAAATGCCACGTGATATAAAAGATGGAGAGAGACCCATTTGTTTGGCAGTCAAATCCAGGGGTTAAAGAGCTGGAAATGGAAAAGGGAAGGCTGAGAAAGCACAGAGACTTGAACTGCAGGAAGCAGTCCCCTCCTCTAGGGCCAGGGAAACAAGAGGCAGAGGTGGGAGCCACAGGAATCCAGGCCCTTGGAGGGGAGGCCCCACGGCGCTGGGCGCTGGCCTGAAGGAGGGAGCGCTGCCCTGCTACTTCTGCTACCTCTGGAGCTCGCTGAGGGGCCCCGGGAGGGAGCCTACTCGGCCAGAGCTGATGCCTTAGAAGCTGGGCGGACGGCCCCGCAGAGCAGAGGATGCAGCCTCTGAAGAGAAGGACAGGAGGCTGCTGGCGAAGCAGGAGACTGGAATGAGCTACTCGCTCGGGTGCGGGTGCGGGGCTGCTGCTGGGGACGCGGCGCGCAAATGGGGAGAGCAGCCCTTTCCACCAGCCCCTCCCGTGCGCCCTCTCAGCAAGACCAGTGGAAACCAGATGACCAAGGAGAACTGGAGTTTGCAGACTCCTGGTCCCAGGATCCCAAAATAGAGTCTAGAAAGGTGGTCTGAGGCTGCGCCACGGGCTTTATAACCTGAATAGTGACCCTCACAAGTAGAATTTTAATGGTTTGGAGGGTTGAGAAGCAGAAGTCAAGACAGTAGGTCAGGACCATTTTCCCATTAAGTTTTGCCATAAAAGAGAGAAGACAATAAAGTGGTAGACAGAGATAAAAACAATGTTCAAGAAGGGCATTTCATTGTTTGTCACTTTACTAAGAAGGAAGACCCTAAAGCAAGTTTCAACGTAAGCCCGTAGGGAAGTGAGTTCCGTGCTGATGAGTAAAAGCATTTCTAGGAGGCGGGAAGGAAGGACCCAGGGCAAAGGAGCGAGGATGTGCCGAAGGCAAAAGCAAGAAAACAGTGACTCCTCTGAGAGGTGAGGATGGTTCATAAACCAACAGACACAACACGCACTTTGGAGGTGACGTGCCGAGTCTACCTACAAAATGATCTAAACAAAAAGCGCCTCTCCTTCCTTCACCAAGATCTTTCAGGCTCCTCACAGATCATCGCTGAGGCCTTCTTTAACCACCCTACCTAAAATCTGAACCCATCCCTCCCACGTACATGAAAAACCCCTTTCTATTTGTCCTCCTTAGTGCTCACATTCTATCTATATTAATTATCAGATTTATTTGCTGTCTCTCCAAAAGGCAAGGATTTTCGTCTGCTTTGCTCATTGCTGTAATCCAGAATGAAGACAATGCTTGGCACAAAGTAGGCACTCAGTAAGTATTTGCTGAATACGTGAATGAATGAAATCCCCATGTGTAAGTACCACTGCAACAGAGAATAGGATACACATGTACTCAGATACTTTCTGCTGGGCCCTATGAGAAACGTGGGGAAAGAATATGGAGGAGTATCTTCTACCGTACAATTTGTAATATTTGAAGAAATGAAACAAATCAGCCCATATGGTAACAAAAGAATGACTGAACCCTGCTTCCCTCCAGACTTTACTTTCCCCTTCAGACTGGTCTCCAGTCATCTCTCTCTCTCGGATCCCAGAAGACTCACAGTCCACAGCATCCTTTCTGCTCCCAAAACCAGGATTCAGTGTTTTCAGCCAGTCAGGGTCACGGGCTCCAGCGAGCAGAGATCTTAGCCCCTCCTGGGAGTAAGATTAGCGGGTCTGGGCGCACTGGTGCAGCTCTTTCACACCTGACACGTGTGTGTTTTGAAAGCCTCACCAGAGCTGACTTTGAAGGGCAGCGGAAGCCCTCCAGGCCAATACTGTCAGCCCAAATTGGGTGATTGGGGGTAGGGGTGGGGGTCAAATCACCATCTGTCAAGGTGTTAGAAGAGATCTCAGAGTGCTTTGTGGGCACTAAGGATGAAAAATCAGCAACACCAAATAAGTGCGTGCTGTTCTTAGAGGAAGCACTGGGTAATACTGCTATAATCTGGGCTATTCTGATAAAATTCTGTGTATTCCTTTTTGAGCAAACCCAAATTCAGTTCACCCAATGTGTATGCACACATACACATGCCACATAGAAACACACAGACATCACACACACCCGCAATACACAAAGGCAGGTACTTGGTGTATGTCTCTGCGCGTGCACGTGCGTGCACACACACACACACACACACACACACACACACAACCACACTGCAATGCTTGTCCTCAGCCAGAGAGTTTGGGGAAATAACTAAAATAATACATGAATGAATGAGTGAAATTAATATTTTACCTGTAATCATTTAATAGAGGGCAGAACACAGTAGCCATCTACTCTGAACCGTCCCAGTTTAAAGCAGTTTCTTACTGAGATCAGAATTTAACTTCTTTTTTTAAAAATTCAAAAGTTGGAGGTAAAGGGTTCCTCCCAAAAGCTTTTGCTGTTACTAGGTTTTTTATTTTAAGGAATCCAAATAACTTGTTGGGGACTTTTTCCTTTAAAGAGAATAAATGTCTTTGAAGAGAATAAATCAAGCTGAAGCAGCAAACTTGAGTTTGTGGAAAAGGCACCAGACTAGGAGCCAACTGAACTGGATTCCAATCCTGTCTTTTTTTTGTTAGATGCAACTGTGTGTAAATTACTTCTTCTCTCAAAGTCTCAGTTTTATCATTTATAATTTATAATAAAGGTGAGGTAGGAGAGCCTTTATTTAAATATAGTACAGTGACCATCCATACTCATCTATATTCTGCCCTAAGACTTCCTAAAATAGAGAAAGCCACAGATTGATTCTCAACTGGGTAGGAATTTTGCCCCACTCCCCAGGGACATTTGTCAGTGTCTGAAGATACTTGATAGTCATGACTGGCATCTAGTGAGTCAAAGAAGCCAGGGATGCCACTAACCACCCTTCCATGCACAGGACAGGTCTCACAACGAAGAATTATGTAGCCCAAAATGTCAGAAGTGCCAAATGTAAGAAATCCTGCTCTTGTCCCAACAGTTGATCTCACACTGTAAAACCCCCTTCTTAGTGGCAGACTGACAGATATCCACCTACCCACTGTTAGGGACTGAAAAGTTTCCTCCCCCAAATTCACATGTTGAAGTCCTAACCCCCAGGACCACAGAATGTGAATGTATTTGGAGATGGGGCCCTCAAAAAGAGGTAATTGACTTAAAATGAGACCATTAGGGTGGGCCCTAATCCAATAGACCAGTATTTATAAGAAGAGGAAGGAACATCAGGCATAACACACTCAGAAGAAACGCCGTTAAGAGGATATGGCGAGAAGATGACCTCATGCTGGCCAAAGAGTGAGGCTTCAGGAGAAACCAACACCTGCCAACACCGATGTCTTGGACTTGCAGCCCCCAGAACTGTAAGTAAATACACTTCTGCTGTGTAAGCCACATGGTCCATGGTATTTTGTTATGGCAGCCCTAGCAAACTAATACAGCCGCCATGTAAGTAGCAAGAGGATTCTTTTCCAAAGCAATGGAAAGCCCACAGAGAAAAGACCTCGAACTGACAATTATAGGTCTCCAGGATTATCGCCCACTTCTGCACATCATGTTAAAGGGAGCTACCAACCTGAAAGCATTGACCACTCCCCTTCCTCTTACACACACACACACACACACACACACACACACACCCCCCTCAAGATCAGCTTATTGTCTCATTCTTAAATATAATGGAATAGCCAAATATCACTGGACCTTTGAGAAAATTCTACAACATAAGAGAGAGACCAAAATAAACAAGCAGCATACGTCATTCTGAAAGGAACAGGTATACTTTGGAAAAACACAATTTAAACTTTAAAAACTTTCTAATTAATATTCTTATAAATAGGGGCACCTGAGTGACTCAGTCAGTTAAGTGTTCAACTTCAGCTTAGGTCATGATCTCACTGTCCATGAGTTCAAGCCCTGCATCAGGCTCTGTGCTGACAACTTGGGAGCTCGGAGCTCAGAGCCAAGAGCCTGCTTTGGATTCTGTGTCTCCAACTCTCCCTGCCCTTCCCCCACTCATGCTCTCTCTTTCTGTCTCAAAAATAAACATTAAAAAATGTTTTTAAAGGGGCGCCTGGGTGGCTTAGTCGGTTAAGCGTCCGACTTTCGCTTAGGTCATGATCTCGCGGTTCGTGGGTTCGAGCCCCGCGTCGGGCTCTGTGCTGACTGCCAGCTCAGAGCCTGGAGCCTGTTTCAGAGTCTGTGACTCCCTCTCTCTCTGACCCTCCCCTGCTCACGCTGTCTCTCGCGCTCTCTCCTAGAAATAAATAAAACATTTAAAAAAAAAATGTTTTTAAAAAGGAGTGAAAAGATATTGTATCAACAAAATGCAAATAGCTAATGAGGAGGAACTATTATAATATGAATGTGAAATTCAAATAAAATTGTGGATACAATCTAATAAAATCACCACATGAAGTAGAACAAAGTGATCTGAAAAACTAAGAGAAAAGGTAATAAAACTAAGAAGATCAGCCTACGAAGGCTCATGCCAAATCAATGGAGTGGCAGAGAGAGAAAACAAATAGAAAGAAATCATCAAGGAAACCACAAAGGATTTTCCAGGAGTCAAAGGACATTATTGTACAAATTCAGATGCCAATCAACTGCCCAAGGCAATAAGCTACCTAAGTCACATAATGCGTATACACGTGCACACACACTCTAGACTCAGCATTACAGAAAATTTTTTAAGCTTGACATTTATTAATTGATGAAATACTAATTCTAAATTCTAATGTTTAACTTGTCCATCAAAAGAAGTCTTCTCAAAATCTTTTGCAGCAAAGTGGTCTTTGAGTTACATCTGAAAAAGATTGCCTGTATTTTTGAAGGTTAATATAATAAAACTGTGCAGAACTGGACGGATGCTCTGTGGTGTTTGGTTTCCCTTTCTTTTCTCTTGCTTGCTCTGTGCGATAGTGGCAGCTCACTTCTCTTAGGCTGGAAAGCCTGGCTCTTAGAAGTGACATCCCTCCCACACCTGGTTACAAGTAGTGGTTGTGCTATACACAGCACCAGGCTTAATGGTGTGGCCCCTCCTGGCCTTTTGTACTGAGTTTCCTTTTTAAAAAACAGCTCTTGTGGGGCACCTGGGTGGCTCAGTCGGTTAAGTGTCCGACTTTGGCTCAGGTCATGATCTCACGGTTCGTGGGTTCGAGCCCCGCGTCGGGCTCTGTGCTGACAGCTCAGAGCCTGGAGCCTGTTTCAGATTCTGTGTCTCCCTCTCCCTCTGACTCTCCCCTGCTCACTCTCTCTCTCTCTCTCTCTCTCAGAAATAAATAAAACATTAAAAACATAAAAACACTGATGGGGGTGGGGGGAAGAGAAGGGGGTTGATGGGCATGGAGGAGGGCACTTGTGGGGATGAGCACTGGGTGTTGTAAGGAAACCAACTCGACAATAAACTATTTGTAAAAAAATAAATAAATAAAAACGTATGAAGACAGGGAAAAAATTTTTTAAAAAATAGCTCTTGTAAAAAGGCACAACAAATCATCCATGCAGTGGATGCTTCAGTGGCTCTAGGCAGTTTGTTGTCTGCCCTGGACGTCTCAGTAATGCCCAGTGCCAGGTATTTCAGTAATGAAGTTCAATAATCAAGAGAAGACACTAAGAACCTTCAGTAGGAAAGAGAAATTTTAAAGATACTTATAAAAAATTAAAACTCTGGCCAGCGTCAGACCTCTAATCAGCTACACTCGATCTGAGAAGAGAGTGGAACAAAGGCCTTCAAAGAACAGTTCTGAGCTAAAATGACTATTAACCTTGAATTCCATACTCAACCCAACAATCAAGGATTAGGGTGGAAAAAGCCGTTTCCACAAATGCGTAAGCTGAGAGCCTCCACGCTGTCACACCTGTCAGCAGCAGCACCGAGACCCCTGCCCCACAGGAACGCACTTCTTTGAAGTTTAAGTTCCCTCCCGGTGTCTGGGAGTTAACAGTGCCGATGGGGGGGGCAGGCTCAGGTCTGGTTTTGCACGGGATCTGGTCTCCGGAAGTGTCTTCTCGGAAACGTCCTAAGGCCTCCTCCAGCGCCTGGGACCAGCCAGGGTCAGCAGAAGCCTCCTGGGAGGCACCCTGGCCCCGGCCGGGACCCACGTGGGCCCTGCTCTTCTTTCACCCCTTCCCGGTGCCCTCTCACCATCTCACCCTATCCACGTGCCAAACGGTCTCCTGAGGTCCTGGCTGCAGCAGGACACCCCGTCAAGTGGAATGCTCACGCTACAAGGTCAAAACTTCTTTCACAGGATCATGTAGATTGAGCTGCCAGGACGGCAGTGATAGGATGATTTTTAGTGACTCTCTAACACGGGACATAGGACACACTGGTCCAACACCTACAGACCCTTGGCTTAAGCTGCATGTGCGAACCCATGTGTCAGCTCTTGTCCGGCTTTGTTTTATGGTTCTGTGTCTGACCCTTAGCACCCAAAGGTAACCCAGGGTGGCAACAGGTATCCTTTATTCTGTGTGATCCCGGCTGGTGTCCTCTCCTGCTTCCATTGATGTGAGGACATATGCTTTTACAGGTCAGCTAACGTCATGCCTGATGAGGGACAGACCTTCCTCGTGCCAGTGAGGCCTCTTTTGTCATTCCTTCTACAGGCGTCTCTGCCGGTGGCAGTGAATGGAAGGCAGTGTGCACCAAACATTAACATAGTCACTTTCTAGGAATGTAGTGGTTGCTACATAAAGAATTCGAGAGAAGACAGAGTTGAAAGATGTATTGTTCCGTATTTACGTAATAAAATTCCAAGCGGTAAATGCAACATAACCAGGACACAAATTATTGTTCATACTTTCCTGCATACTCCGGAAGAGAACTGCATCTGTGGTCATAATCAATGAAATACAGCGAGAGCCTTTGAGGGAGTCATTAGAAAGCGAATACTCACAAGTGGCTTGATGGATGATGTAGCATCATAAGTAACAATAACCAGCATTCAATAATGCTGCAGAAATACAGATCTATATTGCTTCAATGCAGAGTACTGTAAGTATCGTGAGTAATAAGAGTATTGCTATTTTTTTTTATCATGGTAGGAGACGGAAATAATGCACTTGACAATAAAGAACATGGAGAATAAAGGAGAATCTTCACATATACTGACTGAATATTAAATATAAAAGGCTCTATCCAGTGTTCTAAACTAGATCCAATAAAACACTACATTTGACATACGCCTATGAATTTTATAATACTTTTTAATACAATTATTTATGTAGAAAGAGGTCTCAAAAATTATTTGTTTGAGGCCTCATATACCTAGAGGCAGCCCTATATTTAGGACATTCTTTTGAGGATCTGCATTAGCCCATCAAGTAAATTTGAAAAAAAGTAAACAAAAAGGCTGAAGTCTTGGGATACAGAAAATAGGAGATTTAACCTGGAAAAGAAAGGCCTAAGAAAAGAAAAGTTAGAAAAGAAAAGAGAAGTCTCAAAATAACAAATATGAACACAAATCTGAAAATCAATTAGTGTAAATCTGAAGAAAATGGAGTGTTTCG
>NW_027527932.1:1415325-1486750 GCF_008692635.1 Crocuta crocuta | reverse complement strand
GGGGGGGGGGGGGGGGGGGTGAGCACTTGAAAAATAGCTAATTCAATTCTAAAATTTTGAAATGAGAAAATAACAAGAGCAAAATTGTGATATTTAAAAACATAAAGGCCAATTAGAAACTCATAGAAAAACAAAATGCTGGTGAGAGGCGATCTAATCATTGTCTTCTACCTGGCTCTACAGTAAACCACATTTACTTAACCACACTTGCTTGTAACCTTTTATAAACAACTTATAAACAAGACATGAGACACTTAATTATGATCATAAAACAGAATGTAAATGTCATCAACTTTAGCAACATAGACATAAAAGTTTCAAATGAGGGAAGCTGAGAAGTGGGAAGAGGGGTAAAGGAAAGGGTGAGGTGCCAATGGCTTCATCTTTCATTTTTATTTTTTTGAAGTTTATTTATTTTGAGAGAGAGAGCATGGGAAGAGCAGAGAGGGAGAGAGAGAATCCCAAGCTGACTCTGTGCCACCCCACAGAGCCTGACACAGGGCTCAATCCCATGAAGCTGTGAGATCATGACCTGAGCTGAAATCAAGAGTCAGTCACTCAACCATCTGAGTCACCCTGGGGCCCCTGACTTCATCTTTTAAAGTGTGAAGTCAAGGATTACAAATTACAGCCTCATGATAAATTTAGAAATAAAATAGCATACTTTCTGCAGTCACAAAGTTACCCCATGAAGAAACTGACAAAAGTTAGTTCTTCTCCTATATTGGGAGGCTGGATAGGGATGTGGTAGGTATAATGAACCAAATTTTCATTTATTAGAGCACTAGATACAAGATAAATGTCGAAAACTGAAGACAATGTCTTGTACAGAGTGGGATCTGAGATGGAGTGGGGGTAAGAAAATTATTTTTCATTACAAATATTTTATTTTAAAACAATATGAAGCATTTCTTTGATTAAAAATACATTTTAAATACAAAATAAAGCATGATGGCTGGACAAGATAATTTTGAAGATTCCTTTCACATCTAAAATCCAAGGGAAGTGATTCCAAATCTTAGTCCTCTCAGGAGGAACCCTGGAATTTTTCCCTTCAGAAAGGCTACCTGAACAGAAGCTAGTTTATGCCACTGGGAATCTCACAAACATTATTTTGATATATGTCAAACTTCCACTCAAGACCTTATTTTATATTCTCAGTAGTTCTATGAAGCAATTGTTATAATCATCTGGGTTTTAGAGATGTGATTCAATGAGACTAGGTTAATATTCCTGAGTAATGTGAGCTTTAAATTGCTAGAATGCAGTTGAATGCATGGCTTCCTCATCACTCTAAGTCCTTTTCTTTCCCATCATATTATGCCTCTTACTGGGCAGAAGGAGAAAAATAAGAGTAATTTTCTGCCCAAAAGCCAGCACCCCAGCAAGATGTTTACAAAAATGCATTGCCCTGTGATTACAGGTTAGCTCCTTTGGGAATCCAGTGGAGAAGTCTGGCCTCTTTCTCTGCTTGGGCTCATGAACATTGGCAACCTGTCAGCACACTTCACCAAAGCTTCGACAGCTCATCAAAAGACCTGGAAAGGCCCACCTAAAGTCACCGGCACCATGCAGTGTAGAGCATCCAGAGGGCACTAGTTACGACTACCCGGGCTCCCCGGCTGTGGCACTTTTCCTTATGTTTGACCCTCTTTGACTTCTGCAAGTCCCAGGCCGTGGTGATATACTCCTGCACTTCTTTCTCGTGCTGCGGTCAGGAGAACGCTTCCAGGACAAGTGGCTGATAGGAGTGGGGCCTCCGGGAAGATTCTGGGTGAGATGCAGCTCGCGCCTGCCAGAGAGAACGTCCCCAAACCTGTCTTCCCAGGGAGCGCTGGACCACTCGAGTTATCTGCATCGGACTCCTGCTTGGTGCCGCAGGGCCACGGAGTTGCTAAAGAGAGTGTGCTTCATGTTAATATGATAACAGCGTCCCTGACCTGCAGGAGAGGGCTTATGTAAATTTCCCCTGAAAATATTTTTTATTCCAAGTGGCTCTGCCAAATTGGAAACTGCAGCCTTACAGCAACTTTGTGACGTCGTTTCGGTCCTCTGGTCCCCACCTGATTCCTCCTTCCTTGTGTAAGTTTTCTCCTTTTCCTTCCCCCAGCAGCGGCTTCCCAGAGCTGGGACTCCACAGTGCACCCTCCACTTGGGCCAGAACAACACTGCCTCTCCAGATTTCCTCCTCCTCCTCTCTTCTGTCTGAGCCACATTTAGGAGACAGGCCAGTTAACCTGATAACTAATGACACTATATGCTATATATTGACGTACTGTCCCTCCCAGCAACACGCTTGCATTCTACAAGAGGCCTTCAATGCCTAAGTCTAAGGGCTTGACGGACGGGGGAACATGTGAGCCCTGGCAGGTCTACTGATGTAGTGGCGACTTTGAAGCAAGTAACTCAGAACTCCTCAAATCACCTCAAAGAGGCAACACCTGATGTCACTGATGCAGCGTGCCAGAGCCATCCTAGGGCACAATATGAACGGTACGAGCCACTTAAAAGTCCCATTGTCAACGGTGTTTTACTGTAATCATATAGATATTGTTCTTTGGCCTCTACATATTCCTTAATATTACATTTAATATTATTTCAGTTTCATAGTCAGGTCTCTTTGGCCACAGTAAGACCCAATTTACCAAAAGTACACTATTTAGTAAAACAAACTCAGAGCATTGATAGTGATCACTTCCACATTCCAAAGAAATAAGTGTACAGTTTCCTTGATGTGTGGACTTACATTTTTTAACTCATGTGTTTAAAAATATTCAAAAAAGACATAAAGGGAATATATTCAAAGGCTCAAATTCAGACTTAAGAAAAACAAAAAATAAAAAGATAGTGAAATAAATATAAGGAAAAGAGAAACTTACATATAAATCTTACAGAATCATGTTTCATATTCTAAATGAAACAGGAGCCACATGATGTTTTAAATAAACATATAGGCTCTCTTTTAATGGCTAGGTATAAATTTGCCTAAATTTTGTGAATGGATATGCAATAAACTATTTATAACAGTTTCTCTGTTCTACTTAACTTATGACTAATCCTAAACAATTAGGGAGTCAGATGGCCGAGTATTTAAAGAAGCAAACATCCCAAATAAGTAGAGGGTCGTTTCTGTGAAATCTGGAGCCCTAAGCCCCTTTAGATACATGGCTATAGGGCCACTCACCAATAGCTACAAAATGAGGCTGCAAAAGGAATCCTATAGAATCCTGCAGTTTGAAAATAAGGAAAAACAAAGAGGCCTTAAGATCTGGATAGCATGGTCATCTGGTGGGGGCCAGGAGGAAGCCCTGAGCACCGCTAATACCTTCAAAAGCAATTTTTAATTTTCTATATACTGCATGAAATTCTACCACATGGACCCTTCTCTTGAATACTTGGGAAATAAAAACCTGCACCGACTGCTGATTTTTTATGACGCCAACATCTCTAAAACCTCTCAACACCTCCTCCCCCAACAAGAGAAATCTTTTATAAAACAAGGCTGGGTCTGCCCCCAAAGCCTATCATTTCACTAACACTTAAAAATATTTCTCCACATTCTCAAGCAGTGCTCAAAATCGGCCTGATATATATAGAGCCTCCTTTGTGGAATAACAAGATTATTTTTATCATTTTCTGATTCTCAAAAATCTGACCTGTCACCAAAGAACTTCTAAAAATATCAGGATGATAATGATATCCTTCGTCATTTCCCTCCTAGCTAATGGCTGCATTACTAGGGTTGGGTTTTATTTATTTTCTGAGGGTCCTCTCTGATCACAACACTCATCATTTCAGTGCTTCAAGATGTGGGACAGAATAGCTATCTTGGGAAAGTGGCTGATTTTTTTCCCACCTTTAAAGACAAGGTGTTTTTGCAAAACATTCAGCTCAATTCCCTCTCTGCCTATCTCTTAAGTCACATTTTTGAGTTGGAAGTATGTTGGAATGGATCCTAGAAAACAAATGCTGACTGAGGAGAAGCATTTTGTTCTTTTCCCATAGCCGATTCAATTCAGCACCAGCATCACTGGGTGCCTACTATGTGCCAGGGATATAAAGATGAATGAAATACTCCTCAAATAGCTCACAACTTACCAGCATAGGCAGTTCCACTAACAAAGAACAGTAATATGCTACGATGAGAACTGTAACTTTATTATTGTTTGTATAAACATACAAGAATGAAAACACCAAGTAAGGGAGCCACAAATACTGTCAAGGGAAATGGGAAGCCAAATGGTATATTAGAGACAGATCCCAACAATCTCTTACTCGTCAGAGATTCTGTCTCAATCTTGATATATCTGAATTTGAAAACAAAAATAATAAACTGGTTCTAGAAAGTTGTTAGATCCAAGCTATGGGTCGAATTTAGAATACATCTATGAGGGTGAGCCCTCCCACATTTATTCTTGGGAGTTCATTTTGCTGTCTTTTTTACTTATGCATAGATTGAAGTACCTACTCACTGGTCTTGCAGAGCTCTGAATGAAGGAGTGTTCTGACTGTAAGTGCTTCACATGGAGAGGTCTCATTATTCTAACAATGACAAATTCGCCCTTCAGACTGGACAAAGTACACCAAGACGGTATCAACTAATACAGTGTCTGTTACGTTGTCAACAAGCCTTCCCGTACTCTGTAGGTCTGGAGAGGATACGACAAAGGAGACTTCCAAGCAGGGGCCCGTGTTCCAGGGGCAGGAGGGAAAGAACCAGCGGAAGACACTCTTCACAGGGACACGGCAGCGGAATCTGAGAACCGTGATACATGGTATCTGATCTAAGTCGTCCTCTTCTCAGCAGTAAGTTCTGTTGAACATCATTACCTCCTATTGCTGTGTTTTAGCAAGTGCTGGTGAATAAAAAGAAGGTTCTATATCCATGCTTCGAAGTAGAGTGAACTAAAGAAGGCTGTGACAACATCAGAAAAACTCCGACGAGACAGCCAGAAGCGGTGGCGGGAAGCTGGGAGAGGGACCTGGCAGCCACCTGGCTGAGCGGCAAGGGAGTGACCGGGGTCCTGGGTGTTCCTCTGACAGACTCAACAAAGCCTCCCGCTTGCAGCCCTTCTCGGCACCCCTGCCTCCCATGATTCCACGGGTTGCCTCTTCTAAGCCTTTCCCAGGTTCTACCTCAGAATTGGCTTGCTTTTTTCTTATTCCTTCTTGTTGGCTTCTCTCCCGTGCAGACAAGCAGCTTTCAATCGGCCCTAGTCTACTAAGCATGTTACTGCCCTTCCGTTTGCTTTCCAGCTTTCAAAATTGATTTTCTCTCTCTCACGATCTCTCCTTTCTCTTGTTGTTATAGGCTCATGCATATTAAATTCCTTTACTGTGATATCTTGCACAGGAATGGAGATAAATGCATATGTTCAATCTGTGGTTTTCTTTCTCAGTATATTTTATTTACCTATTCATTAACATTCTGTCTACTTGAAAATAACATGACACCAGGGGACCTTGCTTAGAATTAGCACTCAATCCCTACAAGGGCTTATAAAATCAAGACCCTCAGGGTTGAAATAAACTGTAAAAGTCAAATCTGTCTGAGCTTTCATCAGATGTTTAATCCAGGAAACTCCTTGGCTTGCCTGATACAAATTTAATCTATTGAGTAAAAATGCATAAAGTCATTATTTTGCATATCGTTATATAATCATATTTAATAATACTAACAATAGCTGCCACTTAGGATATACTTTCCATCTGCCCCATCCTGTGCTATGGGGTATTTATGGGTCCCCACAATCCTATGAGGGAAGTATTATCACAGTCCACTTCTCCTACCATCTCCAACATTTTGCAGAAAAGGAACTGAGATTTAGTGGAGGTTTAACTCTCTTCCTGGCTGCTTGTAGCTTGTACATTACAGGCAGAGCCTAGTTTTGAATCAGCTTTCTCAGATTCCAAAGCTTATCATCTGAGCCGTGATGATTCCAGATTTAAGACTGTAAGACCTTTAAAGAACTTAATTGTTTCTGCGGGATTTCTGGTGTGTGCCTTCTGATTTTTTCCACTTACAGTTTTAATCATTAATACTATAGTACTTGTTTGCTGTTGTCTGCATTTGGGATTTTAGGGTTAGACCATACCAGTGGTCCCAGGCGGTCTTCTGGCTTTCAGATTACTTTTCTTCTAAATTAATATAAGCCCAGGAAACAAAAATAATTTTAAAATTATTTTGAGTCAATCAGTGAAGGTAAAGCATTTGTCAAGAAGACATGCTAGTAATTTCTAAGTAGATGGATCCATTTATCATCCAAATCACTATTGCTTACATATTGAGTGAGTATAGTTAAATTAGCATGTTGACTAAACCAAAGATTCTGGATTTTTAACAAAAATAACCATCCAGTTTTCCTGTCAACAATTTCAATGGTACAGTATAAGAAGAGGCAGATGTAGTAGAAACTACCCAGAACCCCAAACCAGAAGACCCTGAAGACCATAGCTCTGCATTTCTGTATTTTGAACAATTCATCTAATTTCCAAGAACTGTAAGAAAGAGAACCTAATGCACAACAGTATTTTGGGCACAACTGAGACAATGTATGTGTACGTGCTTGGCACAGAGTAGGAGCTTAAAAAAAGCTCTTTTATTAGCTTGTTCCAAGAGACTCTAGCAAGTGTTGAAGAAATGCTTGTTGAATAAATTAGGGAATAGAAGGTACATTGGAGGATATGTTTAAGCAAATAGAAGAAGTTGGGTGTCTGAAATCTCTTATCTTTTGAAAGCATCCCCAAGATTTCCAGAGATGGTCTTTCTAAATCTAACAGCCGTATTAGTCATGGAGATAGGCCAGAGACTTGGAATTGTCAGCTCATTTAACTGTGTTGAGATCTGCAATGTGTGTGGTACAGTATTGTCTGTGACTTGCTTTACCTCGGCCATTATTGGCTGTAAACCCTGCCCAGCAAATCTCAGCACTAAGGTTTATCTGAGTGCAGAAGATCATAGAATCTTCTCTTGAACTCACCATGGATGTCTTCCGAGGATAAGCAATGCCACGGGAAAGACAATTTATCTAGGTAAATGCTACCATCTTCTAATGTCCAAAGTTTACTAAACGTAAATTTAAACCCCAACAGAAAAGCCTTTGAAAGGTTTGCCTCTGTCCTAGGTCTTCCAACATCAGAAAGGCTTGAGAGAGAAAGGTGGGTATTTTTACTCTCTTGGATATTTGAGAATCATGGCTCAGACTTGAGATGGCATTGAGGACCCCACAAAGCACTGAATGCCTGTGCTTAAATAAGAGCAGCCCCCATGTGCAGATGTTTCTACAGAATGAATACATATACCAGGAATATATAAAGGGTACAGCCAGCTCCTGTGGAGTCATTTCAGATTAGACAAGTCTCCTTAGAAATCCTTGGTATTCAGTCCCAGCCCCACAATGGATGCTGCAAATGCCTTGACATTCTAGATTCATGAAGAAAGGAGGGCATTGGGTAACTCATCTTCTATCTTTCCCGATTATTCCTCAAATGGTCCTATCCTAGAGACATGTACCTCTCAAGCAAGAAATCATTCTGACTCTCAAAACTTCTATAAAAACTGGGTCATCAGAACGGTACAGTGAATAGGGTCCTTAGCAGGCCAGGAGCTGCAAAAGACTGACTCTAGTCCCAGCTCTGTCACTAACAGCATATTTCAAGCTACTTAAACTCTCTGAACTTAGGTTTGTTGTTGTTTTTTTAATATAAGACAAATTTTAATAAGAACATGGAACCAGATTATCTCTCTGGACCCTTCTAATTCTAAATATCTCTGATACATCTATTAATCTGACAGAATGAGCTGAGATAATAGAATCATATGACTAGCAGTGAAGATTCCATAGCTAACACTACAGTCAAATACTTCTTGATTTTTCTGGTGAGTGCCTGACGGAACTATGAGTTATAAGGTGGGGCTTCTAGACCCTGTCTGAAGTGCCCATACCAGAAAAAAAAGATGAGCTGTGGCCTTTAAGCTATTGAAAAGTCATATTTCTCATAGTCTAAGTAACTTTGACACTATACACCATAGCCTGACAATTAAATTTCTCTCTCTCTAAATTTCAACTAGTGGATACGCTATATTGAGAGTTAAACCATTCTGATGTAAAGATATCTTTTTTCTCTCATCAGAGCCTAAAAAGCTGTCAGTGCCAGTTTCCTTATTAGTAACCAATCTGCTTGCTCAGACGGTGCCTCACAGTTTATACCAAATGAAAATGCTCTTCTCCAAGAACAGAGGAGAAAACACAGCTGAGGAATCAAGTAGAGCTGGGGTGGTTTGCAGAAGGCCGCAGGAGTTGAAATTAAATGTGCTGCTCACCTCACCAAGACAGGGAAAGCAGACTGCTGCTCAAACTAGTGATGTGTATGTGGTGCCAGGGAAAACATTCTCTAGAGCTGCATTCAAGGAATTGCTCAGCTCATGCCTTGGCCCATGACTGCTTTTTCCCTTCATCAGGGCACTCTTTTGAATCAGCACAAGTGACACAGTCTTCTCCATGGGAACTGCTGCCAGCTTGACAAAATAACCAATGAACCCCCTTCCTTTCCTGCCGAGCACAGGAAACACGCCACGTACCATCTGCAAACTAACCTCTGAGTAGTTTATTGCAGAGCAAAGGAGTCTGGAAGCTTGGTCTGCAGCCCCAAAAGACTCGATGGCCCTTGAGCAAGGAAACCTGCTGAGGGTGGTTTGTCACAAAACAAGACCTCTAAGACAGGAGGCCATTAGCCCCAGTGGAGGAAATAAAAACAAGGGGGACACTCAAAGAAGAAAAAGTTTTCATGGAACTCCATGTGAAGATCCAAGGAAGGACCTGGGTAACGGAAGTGAGGGAGGGAGGGTGGAGAGAAAACTGGCATCCTGCAAGATCCTGGTAACAGAGAGCCCTGGGTCTGAAGGCAACGGAAGTAAACTGGGAATCTAGCGAAGCCCGGATTTTCTGTGGGCATCATCATTACGCTCCTCAGTCCCTCTCCTCAGCTGATGGAGTCAATGGTTCTGTTCTACAGTCTGGATACTTTCAGAGAGACAAGTGAGTAGTTTTCTGTTTCCAAAGGCCCCTTATATTGCTTGATTCTCCCTTTAAGCAAGGACCAGAAATAAACGACCTTTTTGGAGATTTAGGTGACATTACCCATTTCACCGTAATTAAATGAAAATATCTTGTAGAATTAAAATATATCACCAGAAAAGCCAAGAGTCATTTGGATATGAGCTCTGAATGTCTCAACATGGGTTCTTTGTGTTCTTTAGTAATATTCACTCTTCTGTCATAGCCTGGTCGTTAGTTGAGTGTAAGTACTTTTTTTTTTTACTCTGGCAAAATATATATCCAGAAAAGTACACACATCAGAAGCACATATCTTTACAAACTGAATACAACCCTGCAAACAGCACCCAGATCAAGAAACCAACACCCACCAGAGATTCTTTTCCTCACCCCTTCCAGCTATTCTTTCCCTGAAGAGCAACTACTACCCAGCCTTCTAACAGCACAGATGAGCTTTTGCTGGGTTTGTACTTTATAAAACTGAAATCATATGACATGCTTTCTCCTTTGTATCTGTGTTCTTTCTCTCAGCACTATTAGTGAGGCTCGTCCCTACTGTTGGGTGCAGCTACAGATTATTCTCAGCCCTAAGCACTATGGTAACCCACTCTAAGCTTACCACACCGTGTCCACGGGCACTTCAGCAGCTTCTGGTTGAGGCCTATCAAATGGTGCTGCTGTGAACATCTCGATACCTGTTTTTCATAAACGTACATAGTAAGCCATATTTTCTTATACTGTGCGGCACTGCAGTAGACGGTCATGTATTTAACTATTCTTCCAGAATCCATTTTATAAAGCTTGGTAAGAAAGCATGTGCTGGGTATAGTAGAAATCTATTAGAAAAAAATAGGGCATTAGACATTAGACATCAGCTCTCCACGGTACCTTGTCAGTCTGTTCTCTGAACCCAAGCAGCAACCACTGAGCTTGAGCTGCGGCCTTAATTCCCACTGCCGTGGGGTCCCAGCCTTCTCACCTGACAGACATTCCCGCCTCCTGGCAACCGCCTGGGTCACCCCAGTTATGTTGTCTATTTTCAGCTCATATAAAATTTTTTTTTCAAAAATGCTTTTTTCAAGTCTAATTTTTCTTCTTTAAAATTCTTTGATTTTTAAATTAAAATATAAAGTTGGAGAAGGGCACGTGTGGGGATGAGCACTGGGTGTATACGGAAACCAACTTGACAATAAACTATTAAAAAATTAAAATTTAAAGATAGACTAGTTCAGTCTAGTATCCTATCTTCAAAATGACACTGAAAAATGTTTCATAGGAATGTGTGAGAGGATACCTTTCCATTGCCTTAGAGGGAGTCCGTGTTCTGTATTTTAATATGGAAACTAAATGAGCAAATTCAGAAAAACTATTCTCAGGCTATGTGTGTGGGGGGGGGAGGGGAGGGGTGGGCAGAAAGTGGGTGATTAAATCACAGTCCCCAAATTCTTTGGTGTCCCCTCCCCTCAAGAGGTAGAATCTGGGTAGACTGTTACTGGTTTGACCAACCGAGTCAGCAGAAATGATACTGTGTGACTTCACAGCTGGGTCATAAATGGCCATGTGGCTCCCATCTGGTTCTCTTCGAATGTTCACTTTCAGGATGTTCCCTCTCAGAATCTAGACACTACGCTGTGAGACACGTCAGCCACCTGGAGAGGCCACATGGAGGTGTTTTGGTCAATAATGCCAGCTCAGCCCCAGCCTTTGAATCCCAGCTGTTATGGAATTGAGTTGTGTCCCCCACAAAAGATATGCTAAAGTCTAACTCTCAGTACCCCAGAATATGGCTTTATGTGGAAATATAGCCATTGCAAATGTGCTTAGTTAAGATGAGGCCATTGGGAGTAGTGTGGGCCCTCAACATGTCCTCATCAGAGAGGGGAGAACACCACGTGCAGACAGACGCACAGGACAGACGGCTGTGTGCAGATGGAGGCAGAGAGTGGGATTATGCTGCCACGTGCTGAGGGGCACCTGGGGCCACCAGAGGCTGGGAGATACATGAAGGAGCCTCCCCTGGAGCTTTGGGAGTGGACGTGGCTCTGCCGACACCTTGGTTTAGGCTGCTAGACTCCCGGACTGTCAGAGGATACATTTTTTGTTGTTTTAAGCAACCCAGTTTGTACTGTTTTCTTGCAGCAGCCCTAGGAAACTAACACACCAGCCCCGGTGTGTTAGACACATATGACACATATGACACATACGACAAAGCCCTCAGTGATGCTGGCCCCCAGCCAACGGAGCCTTCTCAGCTGAGGGCCCGGGCGCTGCAGAACAAACAAGCCACCCCCACTGCACCATTTCTAAATTCCTGCTCCACAGAATGTGTGAAGCTGGGGTTATTTTATGCTTCTAAACTTGCAGCGTTTTGTCGCATGCTAACAGTAAGTGGAGCAGGAGCCGTCAGAGTTTCAGTCACAGCAGGCTGAGGCCAGGGATCTCAGTCTACACTACGCAAAAGACAGACCAGTCATCTCTGCTCTGAAAATGTGCTCAGCAGCAGAGTGTCCATCCACAGAAAAGAGTAACTCGGGCATTCTGCAGGAAACACGGGCATTGAGCCTGGAGTAACTGGTACTCTAAGCCAGGCAATGGTGTTGAGGATTTCACACGGATTATCTCATTGAATCCTTAGCCCAAGGAAGTAGGTCTTGTTTTAGGGGCCACTGTTATAAATATAAACTAAGAGGTTAAGAAACCTGCCCTGAGTCACACAGTTCATAGCGGTAAAGCACAGGCTTGACACTGAAGAAGATGGCACCAAGAATCAAGAAGTTTCCTACAGTCATTGGGAAGAATGGATGTGCTGCAGCTGGCTTCCAGTGCAGGACAGTGACCCAAATGTTTGCTTGCGTCCTTAATGGACAGACATTTCTTGAGTTCTACTCTGTGTTACTGTGTCACTTTGGGAAGGCTCAGTCTTATGGCCTTAAAGATTCAAGACATGTGGGGCGCCTGGGTGGCTCAGTCGGTTAAGCATCCAACTTTGGCTCAGGTCATGATCTCACGGTTTGTGGGTTCGAGCCCCGCATCAGGCTCTGTGCTGCCAGCTCAGAGCCTGGAGCCTGTTTCAGATTCTGTGTCTCCCTCTCTCTCTGGCCCTCCCCTGCTCCTGCTGTCTCTCTCTCAGAAGTAAATAAAACATTAAAAAAAAACAACTTTAAAGATTCAGACATGTAAACAAACATCTTTTTAGTTCAGTCCAAAGTTGAACTATTCAAAAGAAACTGTCTTGATTAGGAAAACGAGAGAAAACAAAGCAAACAAGGAAAGGGGACAATGGGCTTCCTGTTTAGTAGAAGCAGAGAGCAAGCGGAGGTCAGTGATGGTTACAGTTCTAACCAGAAAACAAGTCTGGGTACGTCAAGCCGTGGAATGTGGAATTTAGCTGTGACTGGGTCCTATGAATCCAAGCAATGCCCGTGTTTTCTCAGTGGCCCAAGGCATCCAGTGAGATCAAATCTAGCACAGCTGGGACAAAAATACCCGTGACCACATCTAGAGGGGTTCACTTCTGGACTCATTTTCCCTTCAGTTAAAATACACCCTTCCAGGACCAAAAGGGAAGGAAAGGGGGTAAAAGGCAGAGAGAATATGTTTGGTGGAGGAAGGCATTTTCCTGCTGTTCAATGCTCAGAACAGCCTGGCCACAGCGGTGACTCAGAGTGGTCAGCTGGGCAGACGGGCAGAGAAACCATCCCTTCCGTGTCTGTGATGGACAGCCCTGACTGTCATCCGACCACTTGAAGGGTGAGGGTGTTGTACTGTTTCGCAAAACCGGCAGAAATAGGTCAATGAAGCTCCTGGAACTTTAGCTCACTCTCCTGGCTTTTTGTCCCTTCAGCTCAGTCACGACTGCTTTAACCTTTTCTTCAAATGGAATGTTCCTTCAACAACTTAAAACAGTTTCCAAAAATGTCTCACAGAAAGCGAAAAGGTGAAGGTTACATGGATCTGGCTCAACCATTTTGTGAGCTAAGATGAATACTTTGATTTTTACTTCTATTAAGTTTTATTATTGCTTTAAAAAGAGAGAGTGAGGGGTGCCTGGGTGGCTCGGTTGGTTGAGCAGCCAACTCTTGGTTTTGACTCAGGTCATGACCTTGTGGTTTGTGGGTTCAAGCCCCACACTGGGCCCTACGCTGAGGGTGCAGAGCCCACTTGGGATTCTCTCTCTCCTTCTCTCTCTCTGCCCCTCCCCTGCTCGCACTCTCTCTCTCAAAAATAAATAAATAAACTTAAAAAAAAAAATAAAAGGAGAGAGTGAAAGGCATTTGGGAATGTTCAGTCAGGGAAGGAGTCTGGGACTTCCACAGACCGTCTACCATACGCAGCACCTACTAGTCATCTGGGAGGAGTGGGAGAGACTGAAACCCTGAAAGCCGAAGGCGGCACCCTTGTTTCTGCTCATCAGACAGCAACGCAACCAGCTCTGCAACCACAGAACGCAGCGTCAGCGGTCTCTGTCGTGTCCACTGGTGTGGAGACAGCACCACAGCCCGAGCGTACTGAGAAATGGTCTCAAGATCTTCCTGGTTCCAACTGAAGCCCGCTCTGTAGCACGTAATGTCTGCCCTTCCTCCACACGAGTTACTCAAACGGGATGGACGTGAACAGTCAACAGAAGGTCCACCGGGACGGAGGCCTCTTTGAGTCCCTTGTCACATGCAACAGTGACTGTATGACGAATGAGAGACACTTCTGTCATCAAGTTACCTGTAGTGTGAGAGGCACTCACACTCCTATTTACAGTCGGGGCCAAACCCGCTGGGTTTGAATCCAGGCTCAGCAGTTTACCAGCCGTGCGGTTCCAAACGATCTCTCGGCACCCCTTTCCCTCATCTGTAAAATGGCGTCAATAACAGCATCTATCTTCTAGTAGAGTTGGAGTCCAGAAATGCGCTAATATAAAAAAGGCCCTCTACTGACTATGCCATAATGTGTTTTTAGTATTTGTTGTTAGTGTGGGAAAGGGAGCAAAAGCGTGGAATGAGATGAGACAACCAAGACTCTGAAAGCAAGCAAGCTGGTCCCGGATTCTGGGTCGTCCTTCTGAAACCACTTTAAACACCAGCATCCATGCCGGCCCTGCCCCCTCCGGCCAGAGTACATTCAGCAAGAAGGAAGACCCTTTAATGCTTGTTCTCAAGTCACCAGAAACCCAAAGGAAGTCGCACAAAACCAAAGTGAGATCTCCTGCTTTTATTACTGTGTGTGCTCCCTGTTACCACTTGTTGACCAGCTCCCCTGTGGTGTATAATTTGGAGGGCCAAATAATCAAGGATTATTTGAAAAACATTCGGGGGCAAAATCAAGTGTAGATAAGGTTGAGTGGATTTGGCTAGCTGTCAAATTGCTTCATGCAGAAAAGGAGAGTGAGCAGAAAACTGATAATAAGTAAGCCAGAAGTGTTACCTTCTCTCCAGTCCTATATCAAGACTGGTCCTGTTTCCATCCTAAGTGGTCTCCCAGGACAATAGGCCTGAGACCTCTTCCTTTAGGGGTCATCGTCCCTGAAACTCGGTATCCTTCCTCCCAGCACAATGCCTGGCACACAGAACAACTGGTTTTTCAAAAAAGAATGATGGGGTGGATGGATAGATAGACAGATATAAGTTTCTTCATATACCTAATCCATTTGAAAGACAAGTATCTAGCTTTTCACAAATCCCCAAGATCTTAATTATGGAAATTTCTGGATTTCACCCAAATCAATTTTCTGTACAGACAGAGGCTTTCTGTGCATATCATTATACCACAAATTGTCTTTTCAATTTCCACTAAAATTTTATCTCTCACTTGATGAGCAATTTTTGTACTAGCTGAGACACCAGCTGAAATAGTTTCACAAAGTACTTTTTTCTTCTCTCTGGGGAGAATATATGGTGAATTACTTATATTCGTGGAACAGGGTCACTGTTAAACTTCACATTCCACTGCCTGATTTACCCAAAACTTCTGTTTTCTTAAACTATAACTGTCTTCAACCGCAACTTTCCCTTTACTTCTATCAGCAACACTGGGCTACTTTTCTTACGAATCTTTCTCTAAAAACCACAGAAAATTCTAATTCTTTTATTTTATGATGCAGAGATCTGGGCAGTTAGCTAGGTGAACTCACTACCTAAAGGTCTTGATCTCACATCCTAGTCTAGAAACAAGACACACAGATTTTGCTCCCAGCTTGAGTCCCTATGATGTAATATTTCAACTTCCAGGCCACCTCCACTCACACTATATAACTTCTCTCATCAAAAATGACCCCTCAGTAGCAACCAAATCTTTTATGTACAACCAGCTAAAGAGTGTGACATTGATATCATCTATATTTCAAAAACACTTTCTATAAAGTAAGACAGGGAGCAAATTTGGGTTTTTTTGGTCTTCAGCATTTGTTTAATGGGTTGGAGGAGGACTTCAATTTTTTCAGTTAATTTAATGCAGTTTCTATTGGAGGTAACACCATGCACTTTAAAACTCAGAAAGGAAGAAATACTTTTGATAAGAAGTCATGTCAAGTACTGTGCGTTATGACATAGTACATGCAACTCACACATACATATCTTTGCTTTGTGGGCTGGTCTTTCAGTTTCTAGTCCAAGAACTCAAGCTAGCCGCTGTATTTCTGGGCTTTGAGGCTTGAGCAGATTGAGTGCTACTTGCTTGGGCTTGCCTGAGTTATGCCCTAGGAAATTCAGTTTAAATCTATCTGAATATTAAGATACGCTGGGGATCTCTAAAGATATTTCCTCCGCTGTCTGGAAATAGAAGGAGCTGAACTTTCAAGTCTGCTATTCAAATCTCAAATGCTTCCACTAGGAAGCCTCCTCTAAGCCTGTCCTTGCACAAAGGAAGACGCTCCTGGGCTGAACGTAACTTTCCCTCCCTGTTGGCCCCGGTTCTGCTTTCATCTTGGTCTCAGCCCAGTCCTCGCCTCACCAAAACCGTCTCACTGTGGACTGCTGAACGGAAAGGAAACCAGTGACAGGTAAAAGAACCTCGTTCCTAACAATCCGGCTTCATAAAGTCAAAATCTCTTTATTGATAATAATACCTGACACGGGAACAGCGCTTCACCTTTTCAAAGCCATTGCTTTCACGGGCACTCCCGTCTTAGGGCGCTCTGAGGCTGCCAGTTACCGCAGTGAAGTGCCTGTAATGATCTGCTCAAGCCTCTTGACTGTTGTGAGACAGCCCTGCGATCTCCATCCCGGGGATTAGATGTAACTAGGTTTCTAATTACACATCATGCAGCTTTGAAATGAAATGAAATTTTGGATTTCATTCAATTAAGAAAATACATTTGGCTCCCACTTGAGACACAGCATCCACCACAGCAGCTAATGGCTCTGACCTAACGGTAGCTCGACAGCAGTGCTGCTTATCCACACATACCCACGCCTTCATGGTGGTCACTCTGCCCAATCAGTTGGGCAGCGGTGTGAGTCAATTATTAAGAAGCTGGTATAAGTCCATTCTTTTTATGAAACAGATAATTTTACATAACAATTGAGGGTTTAAAGCATGCTCTGAGTTTACTTTATAGCAGTTTTCCCAAGTGGCCATTAGAATGTCCTGAGATGCATGTTAAAATGCCCCTCTTCTAGATCTATCAAACCAGGTTTTCCAAGGGGTTCATATGCTCAGGAAGGTATGGGAAATGGGAAGCACCAGTTTCATAAAAATCTTTATCTAAAAAATGATTGCAAAAACAGTTCAATTTTATTTCTAATATTTATAAAGTAAATACGGAGTCTTTCCTGCTAGATTCTCTGGTAGATAAAAGACAAATAAAATAACAATTTTCTAACAAACAAACAATTTCCTTTCTCTGTATCATGAGTTTTACATATTCATCTCTAAATCCTCATGACAAATGTATAAGGTAAGTTATAGATTCCATTTTACAGATAAAGAGGCCGGGGCTCAGACAGGCTAAGTCACTTGCTCACATAGGTAATAAATCATGGAATCTCAGTTATTCTGGCTCCTCATCCCAGCTCCAATCACTACCTCTACTGCCTTACTTTTCTCCTCAAGCAAGAGAAAATACGTGCTTAGAGCAGAATACAAGCAAAATGTTGTCTGTGCCCAATGAGGATAGAGATAAAAGTTCTAATGACATTAAGCAAAGAACTTATTAGTGTGACCTGGACCATGGCAGGAAGACTTCAAGGAGGCAGCGGAGGGCAGGGAAGATTAGGCAGGTGAGAGGAGGGACTGTGCTATGGGGAGGAAGAAGGGCAACACGAAAAAGATGATGGCGCTGTTACTATCGACGATTATTTACTGAGCACTTAGATGTCAAACACTTTCTATGTGCTTTAAAGGTGTTCTCACATTCACTCTAATCCTCACATCATCCCAGTGAGAGCAGGGGCTTAAAATCTCATTCTGACTTAGCTTTACAGGCCACTGTCATAGAGAGTAAGTTCTGACATCTTCTCCCTACTTCGATTCCTTCCTTCCCACTTGTTTCCAACCACGCCTCAGGGACAGAATTCACAGAGGACATCCTCTGTAAGAGAGTTCAGATGGTGCTCATAGTGAGGGCCAGCTTAAGTGGGGACCTTGACACATTGCAAATGCCAAAAACTTTATTTCATGTTCTCAAACAAATTCTCATGTATGTAAGCTTGCGAACACCTCATTTGAAATGGGCTAAACTGTTGATGATAATTAAATGTTCAGGACTCTTCAGAAAGTGCCACTGCCATCAGTCACATTGTTCTGCTCCATGCACTTGCTCTCATCAGAGCATGAATCCTATGTGTGGCCCTTCGTGTGAGGCTCTGAAGGGTCCTAAGAGGAAGGCGTGTGCTCCCGGCGGGGGGTGGGGGGGCAGTCAAGCAGAGAGAGCACTGCACAGCCAGGCAGAGCCACTTCTCTTCTTCATAGTTGCCTTTAATGTTCTTCTGAAAAACTTTATATGAGGATTTACATAGAACGGGGGACAGCCCTTAAAATAAAATGATCAATTTTAGTCTCTGTGTCCCCTCCTCCCTCTTCCCTCCCTAGACACCCAGCACCTTCATGCTCCCGGGAACTCAAAGCTTTCTGTGGAGGCTGGAGTAGGTTCATCGTGCGGAACTGCTGGTATTTGCTTCTCTCTCACTTCTTGCAGCCTCATCAAAACTGATTAGCGCAGCATCCCATTCCCTCACTGTCTTGCCAAACCACCCAGTCACGTACGAGACATAGGAGGCACATCACAGGTACTCCTCAAACGTTAACTCATGTAATACTCACTAGAACTTTAAGCGTAAGATAGTTTTATTGGTGAGGAAAACAGGGAAAGCCTGAAGGACAGTCATATTGTTAACAGGTAACAGAGCAAGATTCTAATCCAGGTCTGAGTCAAAAGCCACTCATTTTCTAGTGTATACGTGCTGGCCTGTCCTCCGAGAAGCATACACGGTGACAGGGTTAAACATGGAAGAGTGTGTTGGGGGCCCTTCTTCAGGAAAGGAGTGGGCGAGAGAGCCTTCAGATGGAGAGGCAGGGCTGACTCCTGTGAGGAAGGGGGAAGGGAGGGAGCTGGGTCGGAAGAGCCTCGGGCTACAGCCCTGATGGGGAGTGGGCATCAGTCACCAGCTGGAGCAGCCCTGCAGCCCTCACCTGCGCCGCTGCTGCATCATGCTCGGCCCCTGGCTGCCAGCAGCCTGGGGGAGCCGGCCTCAGTGTGAACGTGAGGGTGAATCCAGAGAGGAAGCAGCTGGTGCTCTCAGGCCATCACACTCCCCGGGGGCAGGTCTGAGTTATGCGTTTTCATGGCTGCCATAGTCACCCCACTGCGTGGCCTGGCCTACACGGGAAGTAGAAGCAGCTCCTCCATGCACCCCAGAGGCCGCTCTTCCTGAGGAGAAACGTGGACAACAGAGGCAGGCATGTGAGCCGTGGGACCCATTTCTGCAGCTGGTCTTGGGAGCGTGTCTGGGTCTCCTATGCAACCCCCTCCGCCACGCATTCAAAGGGCTTGGCGGCTTGCCCGGAAGGTTCATGCAAATCTTCATTCCCAAGGGGTCTGAGGCCTTGGCAGCAACATCACCCTTAGGATAGGATGGGGGCACGTGATCATTCGCGGTCAAAACGCGGCAGACGTGTACCACAGATATACAAACGGTTGCCTGGGCTCCGCCTGTGGTCTTACCTGCCCCCGTGTTAACAGCAGCCCTGCGCCCTCCCGCCGGCCCGCGGCCGTTCCCCCCCCAGGGCAGTGACCCCTCTGCCTGCTGGCTGGTCCTCGGAGATGAGTCCAAAGGACCGTAAGAGACAATCTTAGCTTATAGCTCAATGGGAAGCTTGTTGTGCCCTCTGGCAAGAGCATATGCCCCCTGGGGACCAAAACGGCTCTTCTGAGAACAGAGAGCACAAAATCCTCCAGTGGATCATTTGGAGTGACGGAAAGTGGAACCATTCCTGCTTCCACCGCGGGTTTCTAGACCCATGTAGGACGGCTCAGGCTGATCTCTGTTGCTGACAGGCTGCTAGAGGCAGCAGTAGCTCCCATGCGCGGTCAGCGGGGGTCCGTGCGCGGTCAGCGGGGGTCCGTGCGCGGTCAGCGGGGTCCGTGCGCCGTCAGCGGGGGTCCCTGTTATTAGGCCCAAACTAAGTTTTCATCCCTGCCACCTGGGCCCTTACATTCATACACCCGTTGTGCGAGTGCTGGTGGCTGATGATGAAGACTGCCAATCCCAGCTGCCCAAACCACTTCATCTGCTTGGTTATTTAGTGCCTCTTCCACTGTAGACGGCTCTAGCGAGTGTTAACGTGCGATACAAACGCCTTCCATCTCAGCCCACTTCTGTACACCCATTCACAAGCCTCTGAGCCCAGATCTTGTTTCCAATCATCCCATCCTTTATCTTCAAATCCCTGGCCAAATGTCTAGGCCACTGCCACTCAGGAATCTACATATATTTTCAACTTGAGCCACTTCTTCTACACAGAACACATGACCAGGGACACTGCCTGCAGTGTCACCATCGAGAAGACCTTCTTCTCTTCATGTCTTTTAGAGCCATCCTTGAATGTGGCTGTAATGCAGCCACTGTCAATTTCAGCTGTACCAACACACGAAGTTGGCCCCTTCTAAACCAAGACAGGTCCTTTTCTTCCTCCTTCAGCCAGTAATACAGAACCCCCCACAGGGCCACCAAGTCGAGCAGGGAAAGGTGCCAGGCCGGCTGTTCTGGGCTACCTGCCTACGGGGCTCACTCGGGCCCTCGAGTGCCACTTGCTCTTCACTCCAGATGCACGATTTCCATCTCTCAGAGCAGCGCTAGCGGGCCCACCTACTTTATGACTTGGGAGGGCACAGGCCCCAGCTCCTAACGAGCAGTTCCAGATGCATAACCACTTGGTGCCATATGGCCAAGTATTCTATCTTTACCAGGGGCCCAGGAACAAACCAGAAACTGCTTCTCAAAAGGTATTAACAATACTGCACAGCACACAAGGAGGTAGACTCGCAGTAACTGTTCCTACAACCATAAAGGGGGGGGTGGTAAACCAAGAGGAAACTTGTAGAGGCGATAAGATATGTTTATTACTTCAATTGTGGTGATGGTCTTATGGGTATATGCGTATGTCCAAACCCATCCAACTTTATCCATTAATATGCAGTTTTTAAATATAAATGATACCTCAATATAACCTTAAAAAAAGATATTTCAATTCTCTACAGTCAAATCCTAGATTCGTAGGAACCTGCATTGTGATTCTCCCACTGGGACTTGTCATGAGCTCCATACTGGATCTTCTACCATCACCCACAATATCAAACTTCAGTCAATAGGGTTCTAGATCTGAAACGAGCTTCGGTCTGAAAACTGAGCAAGGGACACTGACTTTTTATTAGGATGCTGCCTCCAGCCTCCAGTTCCTCAATTCTTGCCTTTCCCTCTTTGTTTCTTGCCTTTCCCTCTTTGTAGATTAATTAGCACCCTTGTAGACTGTCCAGCTGCTGCACTCTGAGGATGGCCATGTTCTATTAACCATCCCACACTCCTGGGGGCTACCAGCCCTTGGCTGCTCCCCTGACTGGGCCCATCATTACAGGAAACACTGCCACCTACCCTCCATTACTTTGGAGCCACATCTTCACGATGTTACCAAAGCTAGTTCGGGGATTATCTCTTCTACTATGACCTTGGCCTGCAGAGGAGGGCCACCAGTGAACATCTTACTGATGCTGCTGCCTCTCTCTCTTCCCTGATGGCCTTGATGAATGCTGTGTCCTCAGGAACTCCCATGGAATATAATCCTCTAGTAGCATCACATAATATATCCACTCCAAATGCCTTTTTATTACTTCCTCTACTGTCTGCTAAGGAAATGCATGCGTTTTCACTTGCTATAGCTTTATCCAGATTTCTATGAGCCACCTTAGCAATGAGTTTGCCTCACTTTCTGCTGTCTTAGTCGGCTTGTGCTGCTATTAACAGAATACCACAGACTAAGTGGCTAAAACAAGAAACATGTGTTTCTCAAAGTAATGGAAGCCAGAACTCCAAGGTCAGGGTGCCAGCATCACTGAGTTCTTGTTGAAGGCCTTCTTCCAGGTTATGGCCTTCCTGTGCATGGTCTTCCTGGGTATGTGCATGTCTCTCCTTCTTATAAGGGCATTAATCTTATCCTAAGGAACACACCTTCATGACCTCGTCTAACCTTAATTACCTCCCAAAACCCTCTTCTCCAAATATCATCACACTGAGGATTCAAGTTTCAACATATGAATTTGGGGGTGGGGGAGGTGGACACAAACATTCAGTCTATAGCACCTGGGTCCTTCCCAGGTATTAAATCCCATGTCCTGAGAAAATGAATTCTTGTTAATCTAGCCAGACACTCCAGTCCCCTTGATCAAGTGTCCTCAAATCTACTTCCTGGTGTATTTCCTTGATGGCAGGTACATTCTAGCTAATTCTTGAAGCTCCTTTTGTACTCAATCTCCCTCCTCCTTCCTCAGGCTCAGTATGTCCTCAGTCAGGTTATGCTGGGATCCAGCCTGTTATCCACCAGGCAGCCAGGTGAGGAAGTGAGAACAGCTCCTGTTGTGTTGTGAAGGTGGGGCCTCCACACCATCTCATCTCATAGTGCAGGGCAAGTGCTACTATGTATAAGGGGAACTCTGAGGGTGTGGAGAAGTCTGCAGAAACATCCATCCAGATCCCAGGTTTTCTCACCCAGGGACCTGATCTTAGTATGACAGACCTGCCTCAGCTGAACTTCTGAATCTCTCTGAACTCTGCAATTCTGGCTAAAGATGCTGCTCAGCTGGGTCTTTGTGAGCTATCAAAGACAGCCTCAGGCTCCCACAGTCAGCCTTTAACTTCTTGTCAAAGGCCCTCACTTCCTCATAGAAAGGCCCCTATCTCATTCTCTCCGGGGTACCAGTACAACTAAGTAGGAACCAGCTTTTGCAGACGTCTCCCTCTCTCCCCATAATTTTCAGTTAGCCTTACTAGAGCATTTTCTCAGGTCACCAAAGGTTAAAAGCTGAGCGTCTGGGCCTCCACCTTGTGCCAGGGATTAGCATGAACTACGTATCACTCAGGATGGTAGCCTCTTTGCCTTCTGAGCTATGAGGAAGCATGGTTCACAAATCCATCTTACCACCTGCTTCCTCAGACCACTCCTGGAACCACTTGTGTTAGTTTGAATCCTTCAAGAGTTAGATACGCAAGAGGTGTGTTAAGGGAAGTGCCTGTAAAGGATAAAGAGGAGGGAGCAGGAGAAGGCAGGGAGGCCTTTAGACCACACTGTGGGTCTGGCACCTGTGAAGGAAAGGGAACGGGAGGGGCCCGGGTAGGAAAAGCCTCGGACGACAGCACAGTTCTAAGAAGGGTTCAGTTGTGCTGAAGGGGAGTCTTCCAAAGTTGCTAGAAACCTACATCTCTCAGGGACATACCTGCATTACTGCCCTGGCTGTGGTCAGTCACTTCTTGCAAGTGGCCCCCAGGACTCATGAGCTGGGACACATAGAGCAGAAGGTCCAGCAAGCTAGCAGCTGGGGCTGGCAGCTAACAACGCTCCCACAGCAGGAGGTCTGAGCAGTGCGTTTTCATGAGCACCAAATGATGCACTAATGACCAAACTAAGTCTGGCGAAGATATTAATGACTGATAATGGCTTGAGGCATTAGTCACTCTAAATAACATTCACATTTTGATAGTTCTATACAAAGATGCAACAATGACAGTAATTTTAAGATGTATAATGGAACCAATGGAAAAAATAATTTGGTGCAATTGAGTCTTCCTTTACTCTCCTCAAATCATATTATGTAGGAAGCTATTCTATACGGTACATATGCCCTTGATAGTCCCATAAAATGGAAACAGTACCATTTTATAATTCAAAAGATGATTCTGTTTGGGAAAGGGAAAGAACTGATCAAAATAAAGTCCATTTCTGCTATCTGAGGCTGAAAGGTGAGTAGTATTACAATCGAATGAAATCATTTTTCTACCTGCATTTTTTTTTTTTAATTTTTTAAATGTTTTATTTATTTCTAAGAGAGAGAGAGACAGAGACAGAGACAGCATGAGCAGGACAGGGTCAGAGAGAGAGGGAGACACAGAATCTGAAGCAGGCTCCAAGCTCTGAGCTAGTGGTTAGCACCGAGCCCGACGTGGAGCTCGAACCCACGATCCATGAGATCATGACCTGAGCCGAAGTCGGACACTCAACCGACTGAGCCACCCAGGCAGCCCCTCTACCTGCATTTTTAATAGCCTAGGAAAGAGACTGGTGGGCTAGCCTGTGGAGACTCTTAAAACTGGAAGGGACCCTATAAACCATGTCCATTGTACATCAACTTCCTGCCTGGTAGCAAACCCTTGTGCAAAGTTTTCATCCCAAATTCCCAAGAGACAGTGATCCTTGGCTTGCCCACCTCCAGTGACAAGGAACTCACTGCTTCCTGAAGTAGTCATTTTGTGGCTAGACTGCTCTAATTCTATGTTTTAAAAAGCGACTGAATCAGTTTTCACAAATTATCTCATCGACTCCTTATAACGGCTGGGGGGAAGATTTTTCTTCCCATCTTAAAAACGGGGAGCCTGAGATAGAGTGGCCATTGATGTGCCCAATGTCATACAGCTGAAATTCAACTCTAAGCCCAGATCTATTCCTTAGTCTTCCCCCAAATGCCTTAGATTATGTTGGAATCAGACTCTAGTTTACACTTTTATGGATTCTAGTTCACACAGAATAAACCTAATTATCATTATACACATGATGTTCCTTCAAATATTTGCATGAGGCCTTACATTATTCTATGACATTTTAACATACAGGTTAAACATCCACTTTCTTCAACAATTCCTCAAATGTACAATCCCCAGATGTCCCCAGACATGCTCACCCAGACACCTTCTAATATCCTTCTTAATGTGGCACACCCTAAACTAAGCACATCTTCCAGGCATCTTATGACTTGAACAGTGTGAAAGAAAACCATCACCTCCTACTCCCCACATACTATACACTTCTATTAATGCAACCACATCATGCTAGTGACTCAATAAACCTATAAGCAACTTAAACCTCTAGGTCTTTTTCACATTATTAAATTGTATTTCACATATTCTGTATTGGCAAGAGTTGTGTGGTGTTTTTTTTCCATCATTATTCATCCTGTTTAACTTTAAGCATATTAAAAATCAGTCTATTGCTCCAGTCTGTTAAAGTTCTTAACCCCCACGTTAGCATTTGAAATCATGTGATCCTCTATAAATTATTGTTTTTGAAAGAGTATTAGTGTCTTGAAAGAGTTAACAAACACTGTAGAGACCAGCCTATCCCATTATCACCTATTATGGGACCTATGAAGACCTCATTCCCTCCTTCCCGTCTATCCTCTCTGTCACAATGCCCAGTCTCCCTGCCTACTCACAACAGCAGAGCCCCTTGACCAGAAGTATCAGCTTCACCTGGGAGCTTGTTAGAAAATGCAGACTCCCAGGCCCCAGAATCTACTTTAAGAACGTTCCAAGTGATTTCATGGCACCTTAAATTTTATCTGCTCCAGTCTAGTGTACCTGAGCAGGTGACTTCGCCTCTCTGCCTCTGTGCCCTCACCTCTCAAAGGAGGGGGAAGGATAAGAAGCTAAAAACCCTACAGCCTCTAAGTCCTCTAATTCTCTGCTTCCTCTTACTTCCTCAGTTGACTTGAACTGTTCCCAGAATTGTCCTGCAGTTCCACTGTAAAGGCAGGGGAAAATTGATGACTGATACAAAGATATACCTCATCCCTTTCAATATTAATAGCCATAAATGAGAATCTTTAACTCAGGAGTGGCAAAGCTCTGCATTTGCACCCTAGAGTCATTCGATCTCTGTCTTAATTGAATACCAGGGTTTTAGCTGAATTCCAGAAATACAGTAGCTCAGAGACCCACACCACAAAAAGGCTCTGAGATGTGTCTGGTCCACCCTCAGGGGAGGGGATCTAAAAAGGCACCTCTCCACATGAGAAAAAAGCACAGGCTCCTTTGGAATCAGTAAGTCAGAGTTCAAGTTCTAACCAGCGTGCTCCTCTGTAAATGAGGAGTAGTAAGAGCACCCTTACTGTAAATTAGGAGTGCCGTGGGTCACTGTGATTCTTACATGAGATTATTTATGGGACATGCTTAGCCCAGAAGAACTCAATAAATGCTCAATACTGTTTTTCTTGTTATCCTTTTATATCTAGAACAGGGATAATTTTAATTATCCCACAGCATTGGTGTAAGTATTAAATAATGTGTATGAACATACCTTGTAAATGGTTACAAATTACTCAACATTTGCTTTTTCTGGCTTTTCTTGATCATCCACAACATAGGTGTCTAATGGAGAACAAATACCAAACAAAGGTGTATAGGTTTCTATCCTCTAAAAAACCTGAAAATCAAAATGAGAGTAAAAAGGAGAGGAGAAATAAGCCAGAGGCCGGGCCCCAACCAAATTGGTTGCCCCTGCACAAACTTGCAATGTCACCACAAATCAATATTTAATCTACGTGTCTAAGTCATCATTTTATAGAGAAACAGAACCAGTGGGAATGGGGGGGGAGCACAGAAGGTTGACTCACTTTAAGGAAGTGGCCCACACGACTGTGCAGGCTGGCAAGTTCACAATCCGCGGGTATGCGGGCAGACCAGAGGCCGGGGACCCGGCTGATATTGCAGTCTGCGTCCACGACAGTCTGGAGGCAGAAACCCCTCTTTCTCTGGGAGTAACTCAGTCTTTTTCTCCTCAAACTGACTGGATGAAGCCCGCCCCCTTTATAGAGGCAATCTGCTTTACTCAAAGTCTACTGATTTGAATATTAATCTCATCTAAAAAATGCTTTCACAGACATAGTCCAATGGGTGTTTGGCCAAATACCTGGATACTATGGCCTAGACAAGTTGATAGATAAAATTAAACATCACACTATGTTACAGGTAAATACCAGCCCAATACAATTGTTATTATATCTTGTCGTCTTAGCTCCATATACAGCTTATTCCACCAGAAAAACCTATGATTGCTTTGTTCTGTTTGTCTACTGCAACCACAACAAGGAGCTGAGAGATCTCTCTCATTTACTTATTTTCTTTTAAAGGAAAAAGCCCTCCAACTTAGTGTGAATAATGATATAGTTAATATTGCTACATGGGTGCCCAGATAGTGGGCATTTTGCACACATTCACCATGATAACACCCACCGATCCTGCCAGCTTGCAACTGTCTCTCCTCTTCTACTACTAAAAACACGAAGGCTTCTTCGTGTCGTTGTGATGCCTTGCTCAGTACCATATGGTGAGCTGCAAGACAGCCAGAATCTGAACCAAGTTCTGTCTTTCTCCAAAGCCTTCGCTCATTCTCTGTCACACTGCTGAAGGCAAAGACATCTTAGCACAGTGATTAGGTTTGGTTTTTGTTTTTTTTAATTATCTAAAAGTTTTCAAAAGCTGGAACAAACAGCTCTGCTAACTTTTCTATGCTTTTCTTCCCTCTCGCTCTTTACTCCACTGGTATTAATATCATTTAGGGGACAGACAGCAGACAATCACCATTTCCTGGGCCTGGTGATTTGTTCTTTTTTTTTTTTTAATTTTTTTTAATGTTTTATTTATTTCTAGGAGAGAGAGAGAGAGAGACAGCGTGAGCAGGGGAGGGTCAGAGAGAGAGGGAGTCACAGACTGAAACAGGCTCCAGGCTCTGAGCTGGCAGTCAGGACAGAGCCCGACGCGGGGCTCGAACCCAGGAACTGCGAGATCATGACCTAAGTGAAAGTCGGACGCTTAACCGACTAAGCCACCCAGGTGCCCCCCTGGTGATTTGTTCTAATAATATATTTTCCTCCTTTCAAACTGATTTGCCTTCACCAATTAGTTATAGTAGGTCTATCAAAAGAAAGCTACTGCATT
The DNA here is from genome assembly GCF_008692635.1 of Crocuta crocuta. Classification (NCBI taxonomy): domain Eukaryota; kingdom Metazoa; phylum Chordata; class Mammalia; order Carnivora; family Hyaenidae; genus Crocuta; species Crocuta crocuta. The sequence continues at coordinate 1,459,290 of NW_027527932.1, read as the reverse complement.
CAAACATAGATACACAATGGTCAGCTGCAAAGGTACCTTCTTATCCTGGGTGGTCCCTAAAGAGCGCCAATCTGCAAGGGGTCAGATCAGCTCCTCCATGCTCTCTTGGGCCCAAACACAGTCCTTCTAAGAGAAGTGGGGTTTGTGATCCCCTGAGGACTTTATTAAGCACTTTAAAGTCTAGACAGAGAAATGAATTGTCAAGGAAACTCATGCAATTCAGGAGGAGAAGTTGACCCAAATATAATGGACTGACAAAAAGAAAGAGGGTTTTAAAAAAAAAAGATATTGCTTTTACTAGTCACATAATGATCTTATAACTATTGTTACTGCCCCTTACGCACGTTCATTGTATAAAAGCTGTTAACACAGATGTTATCTCTTCACAGGGAGCCCGTAACTGACATGTGCTGTCACTTTAGGTAAGATCCTTATATCCCTTTAAACCTCAAAATGCTCATCTCACAATTTTAAGAGGATTACATGAGATAACACATGTGGAAAGTGGCTTAAAACTGTAAATCAAACTATTCTAAAATAAAAAGCTTATTTAAATAAAAAAAGAAACTGGCTTCAAAGCCCTTATAGTCTTATCTTTATGTGAACAGTTCAGTGACCCAACGCTGAGAACGTCCAGTGAACGCTGGCGCTGCATTCAAGGGTCAGCATCGGGGCCTGGGCTGGGAACGGCTTCCTTAAAACAATACACAAAGTCCGCGGGCCTGTGGTGCAGAGCATACTACACAGAGCAAGCACATCTGTGCAAGCTCATAGAGAGAAAATTGACAGAGGCTTCTCATATTTGTCAACAGTTCTAAAAATCTACATGATAATGATGATAACAAGTTGTGAAGCTGAAAGAAACTTTTCCAAACTCAGTAATTTTAATAAAAACAACACATTATAATCAACCATGATAAAAAGACTGAATTGTCTTTCCATTCTTGCTATAGAAAACATTACAAAATTGTTGTCATAGGAAGAAATGGTAAAGAATTTACAGCCAAAAATGTAGGCGAAAAATCCTATAGCAATGTGTTAGGCGTTTAGTTTTTGTGACATTTGTTTTTATCAGCTCTTTTAAGAGCTGTACTTTGCTGTGATTTCTTGGTATACATAACTCTGTATTTAATTTTGTATTTCTAGTTTTGTATTCTTTTTCTTAATGAGAAATAACAAAATTATATAAGCGTTTGGTCTTTCAAAGCTGAGTTCCAGGGGCACCTGCGTGGCTCAGTCCATCAAGCCTCCAACTCTTGGTTTCAGCTCAGGTCATGATCTCGTTGGGCTCTGCACTGACAGCACACAGCCTGCTTGGAGTTCTCCCTTCTCTCCTCTCTCTGCCCCTCCCCCACGCATTCTCTCTCTCTCTCTCTCTCTCTCTCTCGGAGTTCTCCCTTCTCTCCTCTCTCTGCCCCTCCCCCACGCATTCTCTCTCTCTCTCTCTCTCTCTCTCTCTCTCTCAAAATAAATAAACTTTAATTTAAAAAAACCCAAAACTGAGTTCCACCCTGATTGCAGATTCTCCAGTAGGAGAGAATGTGATAAAAGGAGTGATTTGGGAAGGCAGGAGAAGAATTCAGGCTTAAGTCCAAATTTCTATTTCATAGTGATTATTCTCCTTATTCCTGTAAGAATATAAATTTACCTTAATTTGAGAAATACAAGGAAATCTTTATGTGAAAATTGCTATAGAATGGGTATCTGTCACACAGTAAATTCAATAAAATAGTCATTAAATATTAATTGGAGAAATGTTTATAATAATGAGATGGCACATTCCAGCTCCCCATCTTATATAGATAATAATGAGAACATATATTTTATTTGAGCTAATATGATTGCATTGTGAATTCTTACGTATATGATAGAATATAACAAGCAGCAAAATGAAAACAAAGCCTGAAAATAAAGTACCAAAGCCAATGATAAGTTGAATAAAACTATCATGAAATGATACACCTGATTTATAATAAGAAATAAATATATTTTGTCTTTTCCCTATTCCTGGCACAGACTTCTTAAACCCTTATAAATTCAGAAGTGATAAGATCATCAAGAGCATCTGTTCTTCTTCTATTTGGTCTTCACCCCAGTTCCTGACACAGGGCCCCTGAAACCCTTGTAAATTCCTAAGTGATAAGGATGCTGGGAGCATCTTCTGTTCTAATGGGGTGACTCTGGGTGGGCTCATGGATGTCTCCTGGATGGGGCTGATCACCAGAAAGACCAAGCCAAGATGAGAAGCATAGATTTTTCAGCCCAATCAAACAGCCCTCAGAGAGGGGAAAGAGGCTACAAATGGATCTAATAATTGATCGTGCTTATGTAAAGCTTCCACAAATTCCTAACAGGATGGGGTTTGGAGACTTCCGGGGTGGTGAACACATCCACATACCAAGAGGGAAACACTCAAACTCTGTGCGGACGGAAGCTTTTGTGTTTGGGACCTTCCCAGACCTCACCTATGTACCTCTTCATCCGGCTGTTCATCTGTATCTTTTATTATCTTCTATAAACTGTTTTTTCCCATAATAATAATAATAGGAAGGAAGGAAGCAAGGGAGAGAGGATGGAGGAAATCATCTTTTCATCAGCTCTTTAAGAACTGGTTATAAGAGAGAGCAAAGAGAACAATTAAAAGACTATATATATGTTTATGTTTATATTTATGTTTATAATTTATATAATGCATTCTGGGTCTACAGACCCAACTAACAGCATTTAAAAACTTTTTTAAAGCATTTAAAAACTGCAGTAAGAACATACAATCTAGGCAGGGCAAAAAAACAAAAATCACAAATTATTCATAGTGATAGGATGGAATGCCAAGGTAGAAACAAGGCTATTAAGCAATAAGACACTATTGTGATTTATTTAAATCTAAAGAATTGGCATAATTTAGTAGAAACCACTTCTGGGTAAAATTACATATTTGTGGAGTCACTAAGAAATAACTCGCCAAACAGAGTATTTAATAGCCCCTGGCCAAAAGATCCTATCACAATTTCTGCCAACTTTTCATTAAAAGATCTATCTANTGACAATAAACTATTTGTAAAAAAATAAATAAATAAAATAAAAGATCTATCTATCTATATATATATTTGAGAAAATAACATATAGCAAAATTATAATCATAGTGGGAGGAGTCTATCTCTGAAAGGTTGACGAGTCATACAGACAAAAGTAAGACTGGAAATCATTGAATAATACAATTAACAAGCTAAATCTAATAAAATACCACTTCATATGCCACAAAAGGGAATATATATTCTTTTAAAACTCCTATATATTAAAAAATAAATCAACTAAGCATCAAATTCACAAACTATAAATAGAACAAAATAAATATTCGGGGCACCTGGGTGGCTCAGTTGATTAAGTGACTGGCTCTTGATTTTGGCTCAGCTCATGATCTCAAGGTTTGTGAGTTCAAGTCCTGTGTCGGGCTCTGCCCTGGCAGCGAGGAGCCTGCCTGGGATTCTCTCTCCCTCCCTCTCTCTGCCCTCCCCCCACTGATGCTTGCTTGCTCCCTCCTTCTCTCTCCTCTGTCTGTCTCTCAAAATAAATAAACATTTTAAAAAATTGTATCAATAGGGGTTCCTGGGTGGCTCAGTCAGTTAAGCCTCTGACTTAGGTCCAGGTCATGATCTCATGGTTCATGAGTTCAAGCCCCACATCAGGCTCTGTGCTGACAGCTCAGAGCCTGGAGCCTGCTTTGGATTCTGTGTCTCCTCTCTCTCTCAAAAATAAACAAGCATTAAAAAATTATTTTAACATGCTGATGCACAGGAGCACATGTACCCCAATNCTTAGGCTCAGGTCATGATCACACGGTTCGTGCCCCGCCGTCGGGCTCTGTACTGACAGCTCAGAGCCTGGAGCCTGTTTCAGATTCTTTGTCTCCCTCTCTCTCTGACCCTCCCCTGCTCACGCTGTCTCTCTCTCTCTCTCTCAGAAATAAAAACATTAAAAAAATTTTTTTAATTAAAAAAATTATTTTACATAAAATATATCAATAGAAGTAGAAAGGATTAAGAAATTGTATAATGCAGGGATATTAATAGAATGGAAAATGCAGAAGAGTAGTCATGATCAAGAATATCAAGAACTAGGGTTGCCTGGGTGGCTCAGTCAGTTAAGGGTCCGACTTTGGCTCAGGTCATGATCTCATGGTTCATGAGTTCAAGCCCCACATCAGGCTCTGTGCTGACAGCTCAGAGCCTGAAGCCTGCTTTGGATTCTGTGTCTCCCTCTCTCTGCCACACCCCTGCTTGCATTCTGTCTCTCCCTGTCTCTCAAAAATGAATAAATATTAAAAAAAAATTTTTTAAGACAATCAAGAACTGGTTCTTTCAACAAACAAATGAAATAAACCTTTGGCAGTACGATGACAAAAAAAGAAAGGACATAAATAAAAATATTAAAAATTAGAAAGAGAAAATAATTATAAATAGAGATATACAGACAACTTTAGATTTATAAGAAAATACTATAAAAATTTGTGGAAATAAGTGTGAAAACCTAAATGAAATGGGTCATTTTTAAGGAAAAGCAAATTATCAAAATTAACTCAAGAAGTAGAAACCGGCATAGGTAACTGTGGGGCAAAATGAAAAAGTAGTCACAGATCTGACCCTAATAAAAGGCTACTAAAGTGACAAAGTTTGAGTTCTACAAAACGCTTAAGAAACACATGAATGTCATGCTATTTACACTATTTCAAAGCATAAATAAGGAATTTCTCAACTCATTCTGCTAGTCTATCCTAAGCCTAATACTGTAATTGGGTAAAAACAGCAAACACACATGCATGCATGTGCACACACATACACACACACACACACACACACACACCCACCCCATAGGCCATTCTCACTAATGAATATGGCAATAAACATTTCTGTGTGAAATACTGGATAATTACCGAATATGCATCATGTTCAGGCAGACTTTATCTCAGGACTGCAAAAATTCCTTATTAGGAAGTCTATTGACGAAATTCACAAGATTAAGAGATTAAATAGAGGGGCGCCTGGGTGGCTTAGTCGGTTAAGTGTCCGACTTTCGCTTAGATCATGATCTCGCGGTTCGTGGGTTCGAGCCCCGCGTCGGGCTCTGTGCTGACTGCCAGCTCAGAGCCTGGAGCCTGTTTCAGAGTCTGTACCTCCCTCTCTCTCTGACCCTCCCCTGCTCACGCTGTCTCTCTCTCTCTCCTAAAAATAAAAATAAAAAATATTTTAAAAAAAAATGCTAAAAAAAAAGAGATTAAATAGAAAATTTTAATCATTTCAAATTACTCTAAAATGTTTTGATAAAAGTAAAGGCATTTTCTGAATTAAAAAAAATACACGAGCAATGCTAGGAGGGGAACTTTCTTAAGGTAAAATATATCTCCTAGAAATATGGAGCAAATATTATACTTAGAGTTGATATTAAAATAACTCTTGTTAAAATCCGAAGACAAAGATGCAGGCAGCTAGGCAATACTAAACCGGAGCTCCTGCCCGATGCGTTAAGACGGCAAAAAGAATGAGAGAAAATTATCCTTAACTGTACAAAATAATGTTATATAATGCAACAGAATCAACTGAAAACTGTTAGAATTAATGAAACCAGTAAAGCTGCAGAATATAAACAAACCCCCCAAATCCTACATATTGGCAATAATCAATTTTAAAAGGTCATTAAAAAAGGATTCTATTCAAACCAGCAACCAATAAACAAACAAACCTAGTGATAAATCTAACATAGGATCTATAAAAATTAACTGAACATAATAGATGATTGGAATAAATAAGGAGAAAAACCATTATTTTAAGTTGTCAACTTTCCCCCAAAATCAATCTATAAATTCAATGTGATCTCAATACAAATCCCAACAGAATATTCTTAAGGGAACTTGATAAACTTGAAAAAACTGCATGAAAGAAAAAAATATAAAAACAGCCAACAAGTTTTTGAAACAGAAAAACAACAGCTTTTCCTACAAGATTTCAAAAAATACTAAAAGGTTGTTAATATTAAAAGAGTATAGTATGGTTAAGAAATAGATCAATAAATGGAGAATAATAACAAATCCAGAAATAGTAGGCTCTCTCACCAGTTCCCATCCCTCACCACACACATACCTGGGTGCATGGCCACGCTCTGGAGTTTGGTTACTACTGGATGTGACATTTTGTATCAGGGACAGGGGACCGAAACAGAACATTCAATAAGTAAATAGTTTGAGGATTTGAGATGTAGACCAGGAAAGATCTTTTCTTCTACCTGTCTCAGGTTCTCTGGTGGGCCCTGTACACTGGACTGACAAAAGAGAGATCAAGAAGACTAAAGCATAAATGTATTAATATAAGTTGTGTCTGACACAGAAGTCTTCATCGGGAACGAAGAGCTGAAGAAGGGGTTAAAATACACTGGGCCTGAATGGTAGGGGGCCGGGAGACAACACGGGACACACGGACGTGGGTGAAGGGAAGGGAACCACGAGAAATGTAACGACGCCTGTTTGTTTCAGTCCCTCTTGGCGTCCATCCATCTTCAGAGACAAGGCTGTTCCTTTCCTCCAGGGGTAAGGAGAGCACCTCTCACATGAGGATCTTACGACTTGCTCTGAGGTAGAAAGGGCTGATCAGAGAGTCTTCCTGCACCTGCCATTCCTCATATTCTTTCGACTTAAAATTCTCAAAATGCCAGGCCACCATATTTTGTGAAAGCATGTCCTAACCCTGTCATATGTAAAAGAACATTTCAACACCATCTGTAATAGAAAGTACTTAAAGGGGAGACCCTGAAACTATCTGAATAGGATAGGTAAACAAACTACAGTAACCTATACTATCGAATACTATACAGTTATTAAAAAGAATAAAGTGGATCAACTGTACAGGAATAAAAGATCTCCAGAATACATCAGCTGGAAATGGGCCAGTGACAGACGCTTCCTCACAAAAAACAAAACAATCACTATATTTGACATATGGATATATTAAAGGACAGTGAAATAACTAGAAAATTATGTTCTCAACTGTGAATAGGGGAATGTGTGTGTAAGTGAGAAGAGGTTTTAAAGGAAGGTTGCCATATTTTATTCTACATTCTTATTTATTGTTTTAATCTTTTACAAGAATGTAGTTATGTATTACTTATATAACAATATACAACTTCATAAACAACAATATTCAAACAATCAAAATTTTATCTCCTTTCGGGAGAAATATAATAGCATAAAAAGCCCTGTAACATATTAGCTCTGCCTCTTACATTCTCTGGAGTATCATTCCCTTTTCTATAAAATGAGTATTCTGACTAGATTATCTGATCTCCCTAATAAACTTTATAATTCTATGGCCTATGAAATATGATTAAATATTTTTTCACCTTATTTTTTAATATTTTATTTTAAATTTGTATTTAACAACTAATACATCAATTTTACAGGTACATTACCAATGTAGTAAATAATTAAATTTTTGCCTAATTTTGTCTGCCATGAATATAGTTACCTATTTCTATATTTTAAAATGATAGTTCTTTATCATATCAGAATTGCTACATGGCCAATAAATATTATAATGAAACAAAGGATGCAAGTCACACAATTGTTCTTGTCGGGAAGAAATATGACTAATTTGACTTTCCTAAGCTTTTTTTCTCAGTTCTATTCTTTTTTTTAATTTTTAAAATATTTATTCATTTTTGAGAGAGAGAGAGACAGAATACAACTGGGGGATGGGAAGAGAGCGAGAAACAGAATCCAAAGCAGCTCCAGGCTCTGAGCTGTCAGCACAGAGTCCTATGCAGGGCTCAAACCCATGGACCGTGAAATCATGAACTGATCCAAAGTTTGATGCTTAACCGACTGAGCCACCCAGATGCCCCTCAGTTCTATTCTTTAAGCCTGAGAAAAGACAATGACATGATGTAAAATTTCCGTAAGAGAAGACCAGGCCCTTCTCCAGACCAAGTGAAGAAAGAGTTTAAGCTAGAAAAAAATAATGCCCTTAATTTAAAATTTTTAAGAAAATATGTTCTCAATCCTTCAAGGCATTGAGATAAAAGTAAAAGAACTTTTTTCCTTTGAGAAGAAAAAGTATTTTCATGCAAAATTGCCTCAATAATTTACCTAGAACTTTCTCCAGATCATTACTACCCTGGTAGTGAATACTAAGGGAAAGAAAAAAAGAACTTGTAAGTTCATCAGTAAAGAGTTCTACATAACAAGCTACCCAGTCACTTAGAATCCAAACACAATTTGTATCCTATCTCAGCAAGACATTCTTCAGTGCATTTCATTTTAAAGTAAACATCAATATCAATATCACATGACATCCCATAACAAAGAAATAAAGGAAGAAAGTTCACTCTTGAACAAATACCTCTTTTATTTCAGTTAGACAACAAATTTGGCCCCTTTACCTTGTCAGCATCTAAAAGAAATCTACACTCTCATCTACACAGAATCTTTCTTTCAAGAAATTCAGAAATTTCCAACATAGTTACCAATGCAAAGATAAGAGGGAAAGATTCGGAAGGAAATATCCCCAGGGGTAGAGGTGTGCAGGCACTCGCTCACACACACACAGGTATAATCAGAAAGAGAAGGAACCATTTTCACTGCAAATAAAAAGGTGAAAATACATTCAGCTATAAAACTTTTATTTCCATCTCTTCATATATTCATCGATGGGCATTTGGGGGGCACTAAGCACAGTTCTGGGAATACAAAGTTGAGTATGGCACAGAGCCTCAAGGACACAGTCTAGTGAAAGAGACAGAGAGACAAATAATTACAATGCAATATGATTACTTACAAAGCACAGATATGTGAAGAACTATGAGGAAACATACAGAAGAAAGCCTCTAACTATGTTTTGAGAAATCAGGGAAGGCTTCATGAATATTTGAGCTCAGTTTTGTATTACTGGCCAAAATTCCAGAATTAAGCAACAGAATTTCCATTACTTCTAGAGCAGGAATATTATCCATCGACAGCAATAGCTAAAAGCACCAACCCAAAGGTAGGAAGAGAAAGGAAGAAATGTCTTCTGAGGTACACATAGTTGGGGAAATAGAAAGAGTGCACAAGCTCAAGAACAAAGCAAGAATATCGACTCTTCCTCCTTCTGTTCAACATTATAGAGCAAAATGGCCAAATAAGATGTTCCTTGCTTGACACCAAAATCAAAGGCAACAAAAGCAAAAATAAACCATTGGGACTACATCAAGCTAAAAAGTTTCTGCAAAGCAAAGGAAATTATCCATAAGATGAAAAGGCAAACTACCAAATGAGAAAAACATATCTGTAAATCATATATCTGATAAGGGACTATCCAAAAATATATTAAGAGCTCATACAACCCAACAGTAAAAGAAAAAAATCCAATTAAAAAAGTGAGCATTATATCTGAAAAGACATTTTCAGAAGACATACAGATAGTCAATAGGTACACAAAAAGGTGCTCAACACCACTAATCATCAGGGAAATGCAATGCAAAACCACAATGAGATATCACTTCACACATGTTAGAATGGCTATTATCAGAAAGTAAGAGTTAACAAGTGTTGGCAAATAATGTGGAGAAAAGGGCACTCTCATACACTATTTGTGGGAATGTAAATTGGTATAGTCATTAAGGAAAACAGGATGGAGTTTCCTCTAAAAGCTAAAAACATAACTACTCTAAGATCCAACAATCCCACTTCCAGGTATTATCCAAAGAAAATGAAAACACTAACTCAAAAAGATGTATGAGCCTTCATGTTCATTGATTGCAGCATTATTCACACTAACCAAGATATGGAAACAACCAAAGTGTCCACTGATAAATGAACAGATAGATATAGATATATATAGATATAGTTATATAGATATATACATACACACAGGAATATTATCTTGCCATAAAAAAGAATGAAATCTTGCCTTTTATAACAACATGGATGGACCTTGAGGGCATTATGCTAAGTGAAATAAATCAGACAGAAAGACCAATACTGCATTATCTCACTTATATGTGGAACCTAAACAAACTGAATTCAGATCAAGAGAGAACAGATTGAAGATTGCCAGAACCAGTCTTGAGTGGGGGTGGGAGGGCACAAATATGTAATAGTGGTCAAAGGTACAAACTCCAGTTATAAAACAAATATGTTATAGGGATGTAATTTACAGGGTGATTATATAGTTAATACTGTATTGCATAATTTTGCATATCTGAAAGTTGCTAAAAAAGTAAATCTTAAAAGTCCTAATCACAAGAAAAAAATCTGTAACTATGTATGATGATAGATGTTAACTAGACTTATTGTGATGATCATTTTATAATACAGTAAAACCTTAGATTATAAGTAACTTGTTCTGTGAGTGTTCCACAAGATGAGCAAGAATTTCTAACAAATTTTAGCTTGATAAATGAACAATGTCTTGTAATATAAGGAGTATGTGACGCTGAAGGCCACATGATCAAAACTAAGCCAGTGGTTCTCCTCTTTCTCTCTCTCTCTCTGTCTCTCTCTCTCTCTCTGCGGGATTGTAGGAGATCATCTCCCATGCTCAGATGCTCAGTCTTGGGCTGCAGTGTTTGGCAGAAATCAGTGATTTTTCAGAACATTGGAAGGTGCCCACAACTTGCACTAGTGTATTTTTTTGTCACTTCAAAGCACCTATGGACAGTCCTTTGCTCTTCCATATAAGAGCAAGCTTAGGAACGCTTTGCTTCATTCTAGGTCAGGCTGCCCGCAGATATAGACCCTTTCCTCTGCTGCCTTATTGCCAGTTGCATTAAATACAGTCTATGACAAGAGTTTATTAATACTGCACTGCAGTCAACATCTGTGTGAGGGTATACAATGGCCCCCATGCAGGAAAAGGTTGAAAAGAAAGGCGGTAAGAAGAAGGAGATGATTATGGTGGTAGAAGGAAGTCACCAAGAACTACAAAGTATGTGAGTGGCCGAAAGTGCAAGATTTTATAAGAAGTCTATGTCTGCATCTCCTCCTCAGAGGAGGAGAAAAAGGCAGAGGAATCCCTCCCTTCAAATGAGATTAGCGAGATGTGTAAAATGTGGGAAACAGGGCAAAATTTTGTATGAGAGCAGCATCCAAATAAAATTGTAGCAGTGGGAGCAGTGAATCTGCTTAACAACAATGCAATGTCACATTTTCCCAAAATCCTCAAAAGGAGGCAAAACCAAGTGTCATTGGATAGGTTCCTTGTTAAAGTTGCAGAAAAGAAAAAGATTCCATTGAGCCAACAGACAGCAGTGATTCTGTTAGTGATGGTGAAGGTTGTCCATCTCTCTCTTGTATCCCTCACACCAGCCACAAAGGTTTGCAAAGGTTAAGTGCAGACTAATGGTTTATTTTTCTTTATATTTTGTGTCTTCTTTACCATTTTGTATTCTATTATAGTATTGAAAGCATTTTTATGTGGCTATTTTTGGGCTGTGGAATGAATCATCTGAATTTCCATTCTTTCTTAATGGGTTAATTCGCTTTGATATACAAGCATGTTTCTGGAATGAATTATGTTCAGAAACCAAGGTGTTATGGTATATACAAATACGAATCATTGTGTTATACACCTAAACTAATATAATGTTACACATCATTTGTACCTCAATATTTTAAAATGTAGACCAAAACAAAACGAAAACAACAACAACAACAACAACAAAGATGTCCGTTGTGGGGTACCCTGAGCTTGCACTGATGGGTTAAGGCATAAAGAAATAGAAAGCCACAGGATGAACGCATCCAAGATTAGGCAAACAAGATTAGGTAAACAGGGCAGAGGCTCCCAGTACAGGACAAAGATCTGGGAGCAGGAAATCTCAGGATGAAGGTACCCAAGATTAGGCAAACAAGATTAGGTATCCAGGGCAGAAACACCCCCGATTTAGTACAATAGCAGAATGCTGCTTTCACAGGAAAGAAGGACAGAAACAGGAAAACAGGGCTTTAGACCAGCAGCAGGGCAGAGCTGCCCAGAGCTGAGCTAATTAGCACAAGAAAGGTGCCTTCTTGACCCTGTGGTGGCCAGCTCCTTCTTGTCCCCTAGGGACGTGTAGGTGAGCAGAGCTGGCGCCTCAGGTCTGCTGTAAACAACCATCTGTCCACGGCCAGGACTTTGTTTTGTATTGACCCAAACCCCTAACACTGCATATCTTCAAAACCCCTTTCCCTCACACCCATGAGTTAACATTCACGATTTCACGGTCTCTTTGTGCACGTCCTTCATGCTTGTAAGCCTTCTGATCCTAATAAAACCAGAGCAAGGACCCTTACTCAGGCCGCTTGCCTCCTCCCAGACATTAGCCTCTCTTGCATTTTAATCCTGTGCCTTCTCTTTTGCCGGACAAGACAGAATTCCAGATCCAGAGTCTATGACAGTCCATCACACATATACCCTCCTCAACAACGATAATTTGGCATCCATTCATACACACAAGTGCCTTTGTTGGGGCTTTGTTGGGGATCGTAAAACCCCAGTGCAGTCCAAGACTAAGTAGAGTAGGCTCTCCTCACACCTAGGCGGCTGACCCACCAAGCCGGGTCCTAGCCACAAATCCAGATGCTGCTCTGTACCCCTGAGAACACAGCTGAAGCTCCATTTGGATTTGGTTCTGTCACCAGTACCCTATGCCAAGGGATCTGGGAAGGTCATGCCCATGTGTATCATAATGGACATACAGACCTCAGTCTTGGCCGTGGAGCCTGAAGAGGCCCGTGAACCAGCCCTACCCCGTCTAGGCCATGACCCAGGAGCCCCTGGAGCCTGCCAAACTCAGTCAGACTGGATTTTCCATTTATTTATTTATCCAGTCATTCATTCATTCATTTACATTTACATCCTAGTTACCATATAGCATAAAAATGATTTCAGGAATAGGATCCATTGGTTCATCCCCTACATATAACACCCAGTGTTCATCCCAACAAACGTCTTCCTTAATGCCCCTTGCCCGTTTAGCCAATCACCCCACCCAACACCCCTCCAGCAACTCTCAGTTTGTTCTCTGTATTAAGAGTCGTTGATGTTCTGACCCCCTCTCTGGTTTATATTATTTTGCTTCCCTTCCCTTATGTTGATCTGTTTTGTATCTTAAATTCCACATATGAGTGAAGTCATACGCTATTTGTCTTTCTCTGACTAATTTTGCTTAGCATAATACCCTCTAGTTCCTTCCACGTTGTTGCAAATGGCAAGATTTCATTCTTTCTGATTGCCAACTAATATTCCATTGTATATACATACCACACCTTCTTTATCCATTCATGTCGATTCCGAAAGAGCCCTGTAACTGGCTCTAGCTCACCCCAGCCACAGGTCCACTAACAATCCGCTGGCACAGGGACCCCACAGGAGATGCTCCTATCTGCACTTCTGGAGATCCAGAGAGGTCCCTCTGTGTGGCTCCACCTTCCTTACAGCCATAGTCGGCCAGTCTGCCAGCAGTCCTGAGGGTCCAGGGTCCCAGCAAGAGAACTCCCACCCACGTACCCAGAGATCTTGAAAGGGTCCTATGCAGCTACTATGCATAACAGTACAGAGGTTCCTCAAAATTTTTAAATAGAGCTACAATATCCTCCTACTTCTGGGCACATATCTGAAGCAAATAATATCACTATCTCAAAGAAGAATCTGCTTCCTTATACCATGTTCATTGCAGTATTATTTACAATAGCCAGGACACAGAAACAACCGAAGCATGCACTGACAAGTGACTGGATACAGAAAATGTGATATACGTATATGTAAGATACAGATACAAAAATATGATATAATAAATGTTTTATTGCATATATTTATTATATAAGTAATAAAACATTTATTTTATATACATACATATATACATATAAAATGGCCGACTACTCAGCCATAAAAGAGAAGGAAACCCTGCCATTTGTGACAACATGGATGGACCTTGAAATCATTATGTGAAATAGATCAAAGACAAATACTGTATGATCTCACTTATGTGTGGAATCTTTTTTTTAAAAAAGCCAAACTCAGGACCCAACATGGTGGAGAGGTAGGGGGACCCTAAGTTCCCTCATCGCTCAAAGCAGTTTTGAGGCAAATGACTTTCAACTCCCAGAGTCCAGGCTGCAAAGTGACAGAGACGCCTCCCGGCACCCACGGCGACCAGCCGGTGGGCTCTAGGCGCGTACCTGGGAACTGAGACAAAACGGGCCTCGTAGGAACGGATGCGAGGGGCTCCCCTCTGCAGAGACGAGGCTGGGGCGGCGCAGGGCTGTATCCGGAGAAGCAGAAACCCACAGACCCGCCGGAGAAAGATCCAGACTCTCAGTGCGGGGCTCTCCCTGGACTGGGGCCAGCTGCCTGTTCACACACCTGGGAAGGAGGGGCCAGTGTCGGGCTCAGGGCCGAGCTCCGAGCAGCAGCAGGCGGTGTGGGCGGCCCGTGAGCTGCCCGGGGGGCGCCTGCCTGGAGCCACACGCCCGAGCGGGATCTTCAAGGCACAGGGTGTAAACGCCAGCCGAGTGCCGGGGGCGCGGGAGTCGGGGGAGCAGGACAGACGGCCGCGTTCCGCCCGCAGCTCCGTGAGCACGGCCTGGACACGGGTTTGGGGCGCCCGTCCTGCAGGAGAGCCTGGAGGGTCCCCGTTTCTCCGCCCACCGTCACCAAGGCGGGGCTTCCGGAAGGGGCAGCGGGCCCCGGGGGGGGCAGGGCGGCCGCAGGAAGCCACGCCCCTGCACGTGCACCTGCCCGGGGCCGACGCTGAGGAGCCGACAGCCCCTCCGCCGCACCAGCGCGGGCACTGGTTCCAACGCACCCGGCGGGTTTGCGTTTACTGACTTAATTCTCAGACAGTTCTTACTATATATGCGTTTTTTCCTTTCCTTTCTCCTTCTTATTTCTTCCCTTCTCTAGTCTGGTTATTCTGGTTGTTCGTTTGTTTACGCAAACATATATATTCTCTTTACACCTGTTCTACGCATTCTTATTTAATATTTTCCTCTCTCTCTAGATTAAGCCATCGAGTTTCTCCGGTCAGTTTTCTTCTCTTTTCCCCCATCCCTGTCATGTCTCTCTCTGTATGGGAAAAGGCCTTTTCCATCAGCACCACCCCACCCTGTGCTTACTTAGAGCTGGTGTTTCTGATTTCTTCTTTTCGGTTTGTTTGTACGTTTGTTGTTTTTTGTTGGTTTGTCTGCTTGTTAGTTTGTTTTCCTTTCCAGAGCTACTTCAACAAACAAATCAAAGCACACCTGGTGGAGGGTCCAAAACATCACTACAAGTAGGGAGATAAACCAACCAAAGTCACAACAACAGAGAGCAAGTAACACACTCCGAAACACACCTCCTGAAGAGCCAGGCCTGGGACAGTGTATGACCACTCTTTAATATAGTAGTGCTCGCAGGTGCACAGCACAGAACAAGGTTTTAGAACACAAAAGGGACAGAAAACTAGCCAAAATGATGAATGGAAGAATGCTCCTCAAAAGAAATTCCAGGAAGAAATGACAGCTAAAGACGTGATCAAAACAGATATAAACAATGTAACTGAACAAGAATGTAAAGTAATAGTCTTAAGATTAATTGCTGGGCTTGAAAAAAGCATAGAAGACAGACAATCTATTGCCACACAGATCAAGGAACTAAAAAACAGTCATGATGAACTAAAAAATTCCGTAAATGAGGTGCAAAATAAACTAGAGGTGGTGACCACGAGGACTGAAGAGGCAAAGGGAAGAATGCATGAAATAGAAGATAAAATTATGGGAAAAGATGAAGCTGAAAAAAATTATAGACCACAAAGGGAGAATTAGAGAACTAAGTGATTCAATGAAACAATATCTGTATCATAGAAGTTCCAGAAGAATAAGAGAGAGAGAAAAGGGTGGAAGGGGTANAAACAGATATAAACAATGTAACTGAACAAGAATGTAAAGTAATAGTCTTAAGATTAATTGCTGGGCTTGAAAAAAGCATAGAAGACAATCTACTGCCACACAGATCAAGGAACTAAAAAGCAGTCATGATGAACTAAAAAATTCCGTAAATGAGGTGCAAAATAAACTAGAGGTGGTGACCACGAGGACTGAAGAGGCAAAGGGAAGAATGCATGAAATAGAAGATAAAATTATGGGAAAAGATGAAGCTGAAAAAAATTATAGACCACAAAGGGAGAATTAGAGAACTAAGTGATTCAATGAAACAATATCTGTATCATAGAAGTTCCAGAAGAATAAGAGAGAGAGAAAAGGGTGGAAGGGGTACTTGAACAAATCATAGCTGAAAACTTCCCCAATCTGGGGAAGGAAACAGGCATTGAAATGTAAGAGGCGCAGACTAACAGGAATCAAGCTTCTGCATGATATCATAGTGAAACTTGCAAAATACAAAGACAGAAAATTCTGAAAGCAGCAAGGAACAAATGGGCCTTAACCTACAAGGGTGGACACAGAAGGGTAGTAGCAGACCTGTCTACTGAAACTTGGCAGGCCAGAAGGGAGTGGTAGGAAATATTCAATGTGCCGAATAGGAAAACTATGCAGCCAAGGATGCTTTATCCAGCAAGGCTGTCCTTCAGAATAGAATGAGAGATAAAGGTTTTCCCAGACAAACAAAAAATGAAAGAGTTCATCACCACTAAATCAGCCCTACAGGCGATCCTAAGGGGGACTCTGTGAGTGGAATGTTGCAAAGACCACAAAGAACCAGAGACATCACTTCAAGCATGAAACCTGCAGGTAACACAATGACTCTACATCCATATTTTTCAATAATAATACTGACTGTAAATGGACTGAATGCTCCAACCAAAAGACATAGGGTATCAGAATGGATTTAAAAAAACAAGAGACCCATTTTTGACCTGAGGACACCTTCAGATTGAAAGTGAGGGGGAGAACCATCTATCATGCTACTGGAAGTCAAAAGAAAGCTGGAGTAGCCATACTTATATCAGATAAACTAGATTTTAAACAAAAGACTATAACAAGAGATGAAGAAGGGCATTATATAGTAACTGCAGGGTCTCTCCATCCAGAAGAGCTAACAAATTATAAATGTTTATGCACCCAATTCAGAACACCTAAATATATAAAGCAATTAATCACAAACATAAGCAATCTTATTGGTAAGAATTGTGGTAATACTCCACTTACAGCAATGGACAGATTATGTAGGCAGAAAATAAAGAAACAATGACCCTGAATGATACACTGGACCAGAAGGACTTGACATATATATTCAGAGCTTTTCATCCTAAAGCAGCAGAATACACATTCTTCTTCAGTGCACATGGAACATTCTCTAAGATAGATCACATACTGGGTCACAAAACAGCCCTCAATAAATATGAAAGAACTGAGATCATACTATGCACACTTTTCAAGTCACAATGTAATGAAACTTGAAGTCAACCACAGGAAAAAGTTTGGAAAACCTCCAAATGCCTGGAGGTTAAAGAACATCCTACTAAAGAATGATTGGACCAACCAGGCAATTAAAGAATAAATTTTAAAATATATGGAAACAGAGTCAAGATGGCAGAGAAGTACAGAGCTCCATACATTTCTCTCGCCTGCATCTCTCACACAGAGAAGGCCTGAGCCATAGGACACTGAACTGCAGGAGTCTGGGAGGAAAAGAGACAGAGTCCACGAAGAAGACAGCCTCATACGTGTGTGACTGTGAACTGGGGAAGATAAAAACGGGCCGGGATCCAGAGACACAGAAGGGAGGGAGCCCCTCCATGGAGAGCCGCGGACAGACAAGGGGAGGAGAAAGAGCGGCTGAAACTGCTCATAGAACTGTCTTGGAGAAGAGAAAATCCTCATCCCACGACAGAGAAGGATCCTATTTCTAGCTGTGATGTTTCCTTCGGGCTGGGTGCCCCGGTCCCCGGCGGCGCCAGGAGGAACCGCTCCACTGCTCTCCCGGCTCGATCCCTGCTGGGAAGTGGCCCGGCCTGCAGCATTACATTTCATTTTGGGGCAGTATCATTAAAGCATATGGACTAAGATCTGAAAATGAGGTGAGGCTTGGGACATAGAACACGGCCCACCTTGGCTACGCCCGTGGCACAAGGAGATCGGACCCAATAGAGTGATTTGCAAGCTTGGTTGAGAAGGAACTAGGGCAACGCCATTTTTCTCCCCACAACCACCAAGGTGGGGCCTCAGGGAGTGGCCCTTGGGGACCTCAGTGGAGGTGAGACCTGCCTACACCAAACCACGCCCATCCGCGCTGGAGAGCTGCTTTTGTTTTTCTTACCAGAGCCCAGGGACAAACCAAAATTGATGCATTGCTGTGATGAATTCTAGATCAATTCTTTCTATTCAGATATATTTTCCCTTGTCTCATTCTTATCCCTCTCCTCCATTGGACTGGGCCCTCTGGTCATTGGTTTGCTTAAACAGTCACATTTAATCCATTCTCTAGATGCATATTCTACACCTCCATAGTTACTTTCCTTTCTCCCACTCTCTGGAATAAACAGATTATATAGTTTCTTTGGGTAATATTATCCTTGTTTCTTTCCCCTCGCCTCCTACCATATTCTCTTCTTTCTCTCTCTGAATTAAGCCTCTTAGTCTCTCTGCCTGGTCATTGTACAATTTCGCTTTCTCCCTGCCCCTCTCATTTCTTTGTATATGCTCTTCCATCAGGACTGCATATACCCTGCTCTTTTTGTAGCTGGGAATTCTGGTTTTATGCTTTTAGATTGTCCTTTGTCTTTTGGGGTGTTTTTCTTTTTTTCTTTTTCTTTTTCCCTTTCTGTTTGCTTGTTTGTTGGATTTGTCTGTGTGTTTGCATGCCTTTGTTCCCTGTGTGTTTGTCTGTGTGTCATGAATGAAAATAGATTTATTAAAACCAGTTCCTCAGAAATACAAGCAACAATCAGGGAATACTATTGAAAATTATATGCCAACAAACTGGACAACTTAGAAGAAATGGACAATTCCTAAACACACATGCACTACCAAAATTCACACGGGAAGAGAGAAAATCTGAACCGACCCATAACTAGTGAAGAAATTGAATCAGTTATCAAAAATCTCCCAACAAATAAGAGTCCTGGGCCAGATGGCTTCCCTGGGGAATTCTACCAGACATTTAAAACAGAATTAATACCCATTCTTCTCAAGCTATTCCAAAAAATAGAAATGGAAGGAAAACTTCCAGACTCATTTTAGGAAGCCAGCATCACTTTGATTCCCAAGCCAGACAGAGACCCAGCAAAAAAAAAAAAAAGAGAACTACAGGCCAATATCCTGATGAATACGGATGCAAAAATCCTCAACAAGATACCTGCAAATCGAATGCAACAGCACATAAAAAGAATTCTCCACCATGATCAAGTGGGATGCACTCCTGGGTTACAAGGCTGGTTCAATATTCACAAATCAATCAATGTGATACATCACATCAACAAAAGAAAAGATAAAAACCATATGATCCTGTCGATAGATGCAGAAAAAGCATTCGATAAGATACAGCATCCTTTCTTAATACAGACCCTCGAGAAAGTCAGATAGAAGGAACTTACTCAAACATCATAAAAGCCATTTATGAGAAGCTCACAGCTAATATCATCCTAAATGGGGAAAAAATGAGAGCTTTCCCACTGAGATCAGGAACACGACAGGGATGTCCACTCTCACCACTGTTGTTTAACATAATGCTGGAAATCCTAGCATCGGCAGTCAGACAACAAAAGGAAATAAAAGGTATCAAAATTGTCAAAGATGAAATCAGACTTTCACCTTTCACAAACGACATGATACTCTACATGGAAACCTGACAGACTCCACCAAAATGCTGATAGAACTGATCCATGAACTCAGCACAGTTGCAGGGTACAAAGTCAATGTACAGAAATTGGTTGCATTTTTATACACCATAACGAAGCAACAGAAAGAGAAATCAAGAAACAGATCCCATTTACTATTACACCAAGAATAGGAATGTTACAATGTTATATGTCAATTATATCTCAATAAATCTAAGGGGGAAAAAACCACTCAAGTAAGTATAGTAAAACAAAAAGGCAAGAAAATCAAAAGACAAATATTGGAAAAGAAGAAAACTATT
Organism: Crocuta crocuta; assembly: GCF_008692635.1. Lineage (NCBI taxonomy): Eukaryota > Metazoa > Chordata > Mammalia > Carnivora > Hyaenidae > Crocuta > Crocuta crocuta. The sequence goes on along the minus strand of NW_027527932.1, from coordinate 1,439,212 downwards.
TTAGTTCACAGATGACATGATTGTGTAAATAGAGAATCCTAAGGAAACTACAAAAATTACTAGAATAAGTCAAGTTCAAAGATCAATATATAAAAATTTATATTTTTATATAGCAACCACAAATAATTAGAAAATTAAGCAAAAAGTTATTTACAATAGCATCCAAAATATAAAATAATTAGGAATAAATTTAACAAAGGCTGTGTGAGATCTCACATTGAAACTACAAAATATTGCTCAGAGATATTAAAGAAGTCCTAAATCAATAGAAATATATACCATGTACATGGATTAGAAGACTTGATATTGTTAAAATCTCAATTCTCCCCAAACTGGTGTATAGATTTAATGCAATCCTAATCAAAATCTGCACCAACTTCTGTAAGATTCAATAACTCAGTTCTATGAAAATATAAATAATGTAAATGTGGTCAATCCAACATTGAAAAAGAAGAACAATGTTAGGGGATTCACACTAGGCGATTTTAACTTCTTATAAAGCTACAATAATCAAGACATGTGGTATTGATTGCCTCTGCACTGACTGGAAAGAGACAGAAGGGAGATTTTGGGGGCAAAGTAAAAGTTCTGTATCTTCACTGAGGTGATAATTTCATAGGCAGATAATTTTTCAAGATAAATATTTGCATGCTGGCCTGCCCATTCTTGGTACTTGAGATACATCAATAGACCAAAAAAGAAGCAGTAGAAGCAGAGAAAATGAAGAAGGAAAAAGAAGAGGGGAAGAGAATGATGAGAAGGAAGAGAAATGCCTGTTTTCATGAAAGGGGTCAGGAAAAAGAGACAGACAATGAGGAAAAAGTGTAACAGGGAAATTATATGATATGTCAGAGAATGACAGTCCTATGGGAAGAGGAGGCTAAGGAGCACAGACTGCGGGGAGGGTGCAGTTTTATACTGAGTGATAAGAAGATCTCAGTAGAGCAAAGACTTGAATGCAGATTCTAACTTCTTAGAGGAAAGAGCATTCCAGGCCCTCAGGCCTAGGAAGTGCAGGGAGGTCAGTGTACCCACAGGAGAGCTTTCTTAGTGCAATTCCAATTGAACAGAACTTTCTGTAAAGATCTAGTGAGACCTCCCTGAGCTGTTGTACCCGAGCTGGGCGCAGCACCTGCTGTCTAATGGCATATGGTCATCCAGAGGCAGCAGTAAGAGGGGAGAGTATTGTGGCTTTCTTACACCAGTTATCTCATTCTGTGTACACCTCAGTGCTGCATGCTTGAGACAGGAGGTAAACCATCTCACCGCTGAGCTCTGGTCAGTTATCTGGCAGGGAAGGACACTGGGGCACTCTCAAAAATATTGTCTCTGAGAGGTTAAAAACGAGAAACAGAACAGAACAGAGCAAACAAAAAAACAATGTTCGTTCCCAACGGCTCTCGGGTCCTAATCATCCCTGCACTAGGGCAGAGAAAGTGCAAGTTAGGACAGATAAGAGTGCTCTAAGCCCTCGAGAGCCCTCCAGGAGTAGGCAGGTTGCTTCTGGAAAGAAGGGAGTAGGAAGGACCATAGCCAGAGTGTATTGTGAAGAGAGTGGATATTTACTGATTTCCCAGAATATTAGCACTGTGTGGCCAGACAAATGGGAATTCATTCTGGTGGTGTTTTCTAGAAGACAGTCTATTTCTCTTGCTGTGTCTGAAATGGGTACTCATGTATAACTACAAACATCAGCTGGTCTAGCCAGTTCAAGCAGCTTTCCTTAATAGTATCTTTTTGTTTTTGTTTTTAACTTCAGGTCTTCATAAAGGCAGCCAAATATTAGTTGGAAAGAACTGAGCCAACACTATGAGTCCCAAATAGACATAAGTGCCAAATACAAAGGAAAACACAAATATTGGACACTGATCCTTCCTCTCATTGACACATCCCAGCTTAAGAAAGACACATCTAGAAATCAGAGCAGTAGCAGAGCTTGACACCATTTGCTCAGAGGTATGGAGCAAGGAGGAGGAAGTTTAGTTACTATTGTATAGCTTACTCCTGCTATTAATAACATAACTGAGTCTACTTTTAGCCAAATCCCTGTTTAACTGTCCTGTCCTGTCCCTGTGGATTCAAGCCACTGCCGGAGCTTAATGAGTCCATAGAAATAAGGACGCACCTACTTCGTGGAAATTTCTAGTTCTACTGCTTTAAGAAAACATTTGGTATTTACTTAATGCTTATTAAATAAAAATTAATGTGAATTAATTAACATGAAAGTGTTACCTAATTTTCTAATCATATTAACGCTGGTTTCCAGTATCAAACACTTTGGAGTGAGTGAAACATTTAACCAATGTGTTTCCCAAGTTTTCTCCCCCTTGTACTCAATTTCAATTTGTGTGACAAGTTTCACCTCACAGAGTGCTTCCTCCTATTTGATTCTTCTTAAATGTACTGAGTCTGTTTATTTTTAAAGTTTTTTAATGTTTATTTTTGAGAGAGAGAGCGCGTGTGAGTGAAGAGAGGCAGAGAGAGAGGGAGACACAGAATCTGAAGCAGGCTCCAGGCTCTGAGCTGGCAGCGCAGAGCCCGACGCGGGCCTTGAACTCATGAATCATGAGATCATGGCCTGAGCTGAAGTCACTCAACTGACTGAGCCACCCAGGCGTCGCCATTGAAGTCTGTTTATATATTAATTTCTGTTAGAACCATAAACATCTCCTCCTTCATGTCCCCCCAGAGAACCAAAAAGACCTCTTGAGTGGCTATAAATGTCTCTTTATAAACACTTAATTAAAAACTGTGTCACAGTTAGAGTCAATCTGGTCCGCACTCTCGTGACAAAAAGCAGTCTTTCAAGCTGTGCATTTTACTATTAACTTTCCAGTGTAGCTTTAGAATCTCAATCAATTCCTTAAGAAATGCAAATATTCTTTTCCCTTTCGCTTAGCCTTAGCCACTGGGAAATGCATACGTATAATTTCTTCCTGGTTATGCATGTGCTATTACAATAACCAAAGCTAGATGCCAAAGAAGATATTCCAGAGCATTTTTCCAGCTTGCTGTAGGAGGCCGTTCAGCGTTCAGCCTTCTGCTTGGCCCAGCCAGGTGGAAAGTGAAAGTGCCTGCGTGAAACTGCAGTCTGTTCACAGGCTCGATCTTGATCCATTCTCACTTCTGCAGCTGAGCCGCTTGTCTACAGCACCCTCTCCCTCCGCCCTACTCTGCACCCGCTTGCCAGGGTGTTCTAAGGCCCTTTCCTGGCCTGCCTCAGATAGCCTCTAGGTTCATCGTCCGCATCCCTGTAACACCGAACCCAGTGACATACCTGTGCTCTGAGCACTAGCAATACCCAAACCCTGCACGCGGTGTCTGCTCGCAGGCCTCTGCACACATTCCCTCGGCCTGCGATGTCTTTGCACCCTTGCTGACCAACCCCCCTGCCCCCCATCCTTCCAAACTCGGTTCAAAAGCCATCTCCTCTGTGAGGTCTCTTACTTCTCTCCCCCATCCTGGTCAGAGGTGAGAATTCTCTGCTAGTTCTCACAGCACTGTGAGGCCCTTCTCTATCCTAATATTTATCACATAACAGTTAATTATGAGTTTCATTGCTGTCTCCCCACTAGGCTGTAAGCTGCTTAAAAGTGGGGATATTTCTCACTCTTCTATTCCCAGCTGCTAGCAGCATGCCTGGCATCTGGCAAGTAATCAAGAAGTCTTTACGGAATGAACAGAAGGTGATACAAATGTGGTCAGTATGGACTTTCCAGCTCTCCTCCCAGCACACCTGGAAGCTTCTGCCTCCCACACCATGGAAATGGACGACCTCTGCTCACAGTAGGCCTACACCCCCTGATTGACAAAAGAAACCTAGAAAAGCTACCATTCTAGGTACCCTCTCACCCGTCCTTATCTCTGTGCCTGATGGGATATGGGCACGGACCGATCGTGGAAGCATATATACCAGGAATACACCACTATGGCATAAAAATCATTTTGAGCTGAAAGCATTTGAATTCCTGAATGCCTTTTCCGACTAAAAGCAGAACTACTAAAAAAGACAAAAGAACTCAATCGTCATAAATCCCCTCCCCAGAAGCAACCACAGGAGATTCAATCTTCCCCCCAAACAGACATTGTCAAAAAACTGTATCTCCCATCTGTTTTCCCAAAAGTCCATTTGTCTTTCCAAAAAGTCATTTGTTTTCCCTTAAATGCCCTGTGATCCCCACCCTTTCCCCTATTAAGAAGTCATTTGTTTTCTATAAGTGCCCTTCTTCCTCTTACTTTTCCCTATTAAGATGGTAAATAAGCCCCAAATGCTAACCACCCCTTTGAGTTATATTTTTCTGTGAACTCCCTTGCATACACTTACATGAATAAAAATCTGTCTTTTCTGTCACTTATCTGTCCTGTCAGTTTAATTTGGAAGGTCCCCAAACACTGAACCTAAGAGGGTAGAGGCAAACTTTTTCTTCCCCTATACACACAAAATCTGTATGTGTGTATATGTATTTATACACCTACACAGTGTATGTGTATACATGTATGTGTATATATATGTCTATATATACATAGTCACATACACAACTGCTCGTGCCTACAGAGGGCTTCTATGGAAGATTCTATTTGAAGGAAGAGGTCTATAGCTAAAACAAACAAATAAAAACAAACAAAACACCAAACCATAAAATGAGGCCATTTGCTCTGATGAAATTCCATCTAGTTTTACAAAAATACGAATGGCCTAAGACCAGACGAGTAGGCTGGAAGGTGACCTATAGCTCCCAATGTAGTACGGGAGAAAGAAACCCAACATTAGAGACAAGGGACTAATATCTATCTGAGCCCTGCTCTGCTGGATGGGACTATCTCTCCCATAAGATTCCCAGGCTGCCTGAGAGCAGCGACCTTTTCTGTTTGGTACATCATGGAATCCTCAGGGCCGAGCACAGACACTAGAACACAGTAGCTATTCAATGACTAGCTGTTGAACAAGGAAATGAACAGAGTCTCCTGTGCTTGTCTAGAGAATTCTGGATTCTCAACTTGCTAAAGTAACTTTTCTACGCTGCAGCGTTTTAAAGATAAAACAAGCGTAAGAACAATACATATACCAGAGAGTTGTTTTAAAGCTTAAGTAAGACAGTTCACGTAAAATACATTAACATGAGGCCTAACATCGAGCCTCGTGTCTACAGCACCCTCCTTCTCCACCCGCCTCTCCGCTCCTGCCAGGGTGTTCTAAGGCCCTATCCTGGCCTGCCTCAGACAGCCCTCTAGGTTCAGTGTCCAATAAGGATCTTTGCACAATTTTTTTAAAGTTTCTTTTGAGAGAGAATGTACGTGAGTGGGGGGAGGGGCAGAGAAAGAGGGCAAGCGAATCCCAAGCCAGTCTCATGCTGTCATAAAGTGCAGGACTCAAACCCATGTACCACGAGATCATGACCTGAGCCAAAATCAAGAGTTGGACACTTAACTGACTGAGCCACCCGGGAGCCCCCATTTTTATAATTAATTTTACTGTCAGTACTCCCTGGGCAGGAAGTTTTTCCTTGAAGTATTTTTTTTAACCTCTTAAAGACAAGGTAGATAAGGCTGGCTATTCCAGGCAAATTCCTAACTTCTCTTAGTCTGTAGTGACGCCTTCCTTCCAGGGTTGTTGCAGGGACAGGTACGGTGGCACAGAGCTTCACACAATCGGCTTTCAATAAATGTTAGCCGACTGTCTTCAACACGGTCTTCTTGGTGACCACAGTGTTAACGGCTACGCTTGTGGCGCGCATTCTACGAGTCCACATAGACCAGTCAGTCCTCATGCGGTAAGCATTATTAGCCCTGTTTTATGATGCGGAAACTGATACTTCTAAGGGTTGATAAAACTGCTTGACATCACGCAGCTGATAAGCAGAGCAGCAGGATGAAAACTGACACGCGCTCTGCCCCCCGGCACACAAGCTTTTCTGTTCCAATCCTTCTACTCCTGCAAGCCCTGCCTCACGAACACCTGCCGACCCCGTCTGCATCGTCCCCAGCAGGGACGAACCTTGCCCTGCATGTCCAGGCTGAGGCCCAGCACACCTCTGCGCCTCAGGAATCAGCCACGGAGACTGCCCATGGTAGGCAGGGGCAAGGCCGTCCTTCGCGTGGCTCGTAGGAGAAGCAAATTTGTCACCCACCTGTAAGCAAGTGTAAAGAATTTCCAGTCCGCATTTTGAATTGGCCTCATTTTTATACCATTTTATTCCCACCCTTTTTCCTCTTTCTCAACCTCTTCTGGTCTGTACTTGATGTTTGTTAGAAATCTTAAAGCATATTTGGAGTAAGGTAGCAGTATGACAAATAAGCCAACAAACATCCTCCACAGGGGATTCACTTGGAGGCGCCAGGAAAATCTAGAGAGAACGCTTCACAACAGAAGCTCTGTAGCAGGAAGCAGAAGCCCTGTCTCCCAGCCCAAGGCCCAGCTGAGAGCCAGGTGGGCCACACAGGAAAACCACACACCTTCACAACCGCGCTACACCAAACTGCCTCACTGAGCCGCAAGAAGTTGTGAATGAGTTTGTGACTGTCCTGGACACAGGTCTCCAGGCAAACCAGAGACCGCAAAGAAAATGAGGCTTAGAAGCCTAACCTTGTGGGGAGCGTAGGTCGCTCAGTTGATTAAGCATCGAACTCTTGACTTCAGCTCAGGTCATGATCCCATGTAGTGAGACTCTGAGTTTGAGCCCCATGTGTGGCTCTATGCTGACAGCATGGAGCCTGCTTGCGATTCTCTCTCTCCCTCTCCCTCTTCACCCCTCCTCAGCTCTCATGCGTTCTCTCTCTCTCTCGTTCTCTCTCTCTATTACAAACAAACTTAAAAAAAAAAAAAAAAAGAAGCCTAACCTTGTACAACAGTACAACCAGAAAGGAAAATAGAACCAGTGGCCACAGGTAGATACAGGCTTGAAAGAAGGTCCAGAGGCTTCTCACAAGGCCAGTGACTACCCAAGAGCCACCAGCAACTCCCAAGGCAGAAGAGAGGCACCCCGTCCCAAGGAACAATGGGGAGCAAGATTTAGGCATTGTTTTCAGAGATGCAGAGTCTACCTTAAATCTTGCTGCCTTTTCAAGGCCAGTTCACCAGTGCATGGTGAGACCTAAATTTTGTCAGAAACCAAACCAGCTTCAGGTCTAGGCAGGTGCTGGTGATATTTTCGTTGCACAAGGGAAGGTGGGTGTTTTTAAAACATAAATTAAATCATATACGTGTCTCCTCTGCCTAAAACCCTACCGTGATTTTCCCTGTCACATAAAGTAAAATTCTATCTTTACCAGCCCCACAAGGGTGTGCCTGTCTGAGTGAGCTCCCAACCCTCTCCTCTTCCTCGCTCTGCTTCAACTACCAGAGACCCCTCATGAGCTAGAGAGCTGAGCTCACCCCGCCCTTCCCTTAGCCTGAGATGCCCCCACCTGCGTTCTTTGCAAGACTGGCTATTAGATCTCAGCTGAGCCAGCACCTCCTCAGTGGGGTCACCCCTAACACTCCAAACCCCCACAGATACACTGTCCATCTCACCACCTGATTTTAGTTTTTTCATGGAAGTATCACCATCTGAACTTATTTTGTCCTCATTGTTTTCTTGTTCATGTTGCTTCTTCCTGCCAGAATGTGAGCTCCATGAGAGGAGGACCTTGTCCTGTTACTTCATTGAGCTCTCACTGTGTCCCAGCCTTGATTTCATACACACAACCACACCTTCATGCTATCCTCTCTACACTAGGAGGTCCCATGTCACAGAAGGGACTGGCCTGGCACCACAGTGCCTGTGGATGACATTTAGACCCAGAGCCTCCACATCATAAAGTGTTGCTTCCATAAATATTTGTGGCAGAAAGGCAAAAGCAAGAAAGGCAGCAGAGAGGAGTTGCCTGGGTCTTCCCCTATTTGTACAGCTCCTCATGCTTCAAGCCTCAAAGACTCTGATGTCCTGTCTGCAGAACTCCTGGCCTCTCATCCAGCTGAGCCTCAGTGAGGTGACAGCAGAAGATGCTGGATTCCTGAGAGCATGGACTATATGTCCTTTCTACTCATTGGAGTGTTGTCTAGAGCACCAAGCATGAAGCACAGCATCCGACCTGGAGCCAGCCCTCAATAAAACAAATACGTGTTGCCTGAGTAAACCAGAGTGAGCACAGAGGAAGATGAGTGAGGGCAATCAAGTTGCTCCAAGCCCAGGATGGCACAGTCCATCAAGGTGCCTCTGGGAGCATTACAGTAGCCCTCAAGTTTAAAATCACCCTGGAGGACTTCTTAAAACTACTGATTTCCTGGATCTCACCCTCCCAGACTCTGTACGTCCAGGCTGGGGAGTTGATGCAGAGCCAGGTGGGGAGTCACAGTATCCAATATTAAGGATTTGTCGATGATTGGAATCCATATGAGGATTTTCTCCTTTATCTGGTCAACAGCCCAGAATTTCTGGATAATGACAAAACCGTGCCCTTCTCTGTGCTGTACAGAGGCTTGTGCCCTGTGGTCATCTAGCAGATGATATTAATAGTAATAAAGCCTTTCCCTGAATCCTTCTGAGTATCTTCTAATGAGGAATCTAGTTCTGCCATCTCACTATGAATGGTTGACTTATAGGTCTTGAGCTGAATACAATATAATTCACCTAGTTATAAGGCAGGAAAATGAGTATAACCTTCCTGAATGTAGCCAGCAGCTGCTGAGAGAGAGGCCAGGCTCTCAGCTCAGGCTGGGAGAAAGTGAGTTCTTCATAAGAAGCATATCAAGTGCTGGAAGAGTCACTTGAAAAGGTGACAGAAAAATACCAATGGAAAACCTGTCTTAAGGTAACCTGAAAGTAAGTCTTAAAAGAGGGCCGGTTTGGGAAAAGGTAAGGTATCAAATACTGAGCATGACCTCCCAGCAGAGAGCCCAAAACAATACAGTGGTCCTTCCAACAGGCAAGATGTTCTTAATACCACTGATAAGGTTTTTTTTAATGTACAGTTGTGAGGTAGTTTTCTCTCAAGGTCAAAGTATTTTCTTGTATTGTCTCACATTTACCCTCCACAATCTGATTGGATGATGACTATGGGTGTGACTGAGGTAAGGAAACTGAGGCATGGGGAGACTAAGCAAAATGAAGCTGCCTGCACAATCCACCTGGGACAAAGTCAAACCCCCCACGAGGGGGATCTCCAGATTTACAGCCCAGGATTCTGTCCACTGACATCAGCCCATACCCCATAATTACAGCGATGAAGGGTAGTATAAATCAGTAAGATCAGAAGAATGAGGTATTTGGATTAGGAGTTGTTAGGCTCAGACTGCCAGACGAGCTCAGGTGTCTAAGATGGGTTTCCCAAAGATCGCCCCATGACCAAACACCTCTTAGCCTAGCCCTGGGTCAGCAAGATTGAGTTGCCAGGTGTGGTCTGTCTGGTGTGAACCAGGGATCCCAGGTGGGGTCCCTTCAGGTTGCAACACAGCCCCTCTGAGCACAGCAGGGGGTGGGGAGCATTCTGGTGGGACCTCAAGGCCACCCTCGGCCTTGTCTTCCTCTCCACACTTTTCACAGATGACTCCATCTATACCAGACAAGGGCCTGGACAGGGTCCCCTGAGGTCCTCACATTTATACAGGGCTCTGCATGATTTTTTTAAAGTTTATTTGAGAGAGAGAGAGAGTATGTGCGCACAAGGAGCGGAGGTGGGGAGAGAGAGAGGGAGAGAGAGAATCCTAAGTAGGCTCTGCACTGTCAGTGAGGAGCCCGACTCAGGGCTGGAACTCACAAACTGTGAGATCATGGTCGGAGCTGAAATCAAGAGTCAGACGCTTAACCAACTGAGCCAACCAGGCACCTCCAAGATTTCTCTACTAAGATGTTTCACTGGCTCCTCAAATTTAGCAGGCCTAGAACAGCACCAGTCTTCCCCGGCAGGCAACTTCTCCTCTTCTGTCTTCCCTGTTTCACCGAAGACCACCAGCATCCAGTTAGTCATCACTTCCTGACCCTCCGTTCCGCACCACGGCCAGCCAGCTACCAGCTCCTCAGCAGCACCTCCTCCCGGTCCCTTTTCTCTTAGCCTCTGCCTTGATTCTGGAGCTCATCACTCCCTGCCAGCGTTGCCACAGCAACCTCCCTCCTTAAACCCCACCCCCACTCCCCAGCAACTACATCTCTGCAATGCTGCCAAGCTGGCTGGGATGGAGTTCCTCTGTAGTGCCCCGTCACCTTTGGAATTAAATCCAAACTCCTTAGTATGGCATTAGGCCAAGATCTTTATGATTTAAGCAATACACCCTCCTCTCCAGCGTTTTTATAGTAGGAAGTGGGAAACTAATACAAGGACTCAGGAATTATCCAGGTAGAGAAGGCAGGGAAGGACCCCTTCAGTGTTCTCTCACCTCAACTCCTACCACGGCCTCACCCTGTTCCTCTGCCCCAGTTGTACCAACGAGCAGCATATCATGTCCCATCTCCTTGGCTGGGCTAGGGGCTCCCTTCCCCCTTCTTCTCCACCTGGATAACCCCACGTCCAGGTATTAGTTTCCTAGTTATTGCTGTAACAACCTACTGCACACTGGTTGGCTTAGGACAGAAATTTATTATCTCAGAGTTCTGGAGGCCAGAAGTCTCTTTTTTTTTTTTTTTTTTTTTACAAATAGTTTATTGTCAAGTTGGTTTCCATATAACACCCAGTGCTCATCCCCACAAGTGCCCTCCTCCCTGCTCATCCCCCTCCCCCCCACATCCATCAGTCCTCAGTTTTTGTCAGCATTCAAGAGTCTCTCATGGTTTGCCTCTCCCCTTTTCCCCCACCATTTCCCCCCTTCTTCTCCCCCACTGTCCTCCGTTAAGTTCCTCCTAACCCTCCTATACGTGCAAACATATGATATTTGTCCTTTTCTGCCTAACTTATTTCACTCAGCATAACACCCTCAAGGTCCATCCATGTTGCTACACGTGGCCAGATTTCATTCTTTCTCATTGCCATGGAGTATTCCATGGTAGAGATGAACCACGTCTTCTTGATCCATTCATCCGTGGATGGACACAGTCTCTTTCCATGTTTTGGCTATTGTTNCAGTATTACTTTGACTATTCGGGGTCTTTTGTGGTTCCATACAAATTTTTGGATAGTTTGTTCTAGTTTTGAGAAGTATGCTGGTGCAACTTTGATTGGAATTGCATTGAATGTGTAGATTGCTTTGGGCAGAAGTCTTAAATCAATATGTGCAGGGCCATATTCTCCTGGAGGCTCTAGGGGAAGGGACAGTTCCAGGACTGTATCCTGGCTTCTGGTAGCTCCTTGGCTTGTGGCAGCATAATTCCAATCTTCTTGTGGCATTACCCGTGTGTGTGTGTGTGTGTGTGTGTGTGTGTGTGTGTGTCTAAATCTTCCCCCTTTTTATCAGGATACATAATGGGTTAGGGCACATGCTAATGACCTCAATTTAACTTCATTATCTCATAAAGATCCTAACTCCAAATAAGGTCACGTTCTGAGGTTCTGAGATTAGGATTCCCACATATGTTCTGCAGGAGGGACACTATTCGACTCATAACAGTCCTTAAAGCCACAGCTTAAGCGTCACTTCCTGTCTGAGCTGGACTTGGTGCCCGTTCCCCTGTACTTCCCTGATGTCCCGCCTAGTCCCCGTGACGTCATACTGTAAAGACACTTGTCTGTGTCCCCCACCCTACCATGACTCTGGGAAAAGGAACCAAGACCTTCACCTCTGTGGCCCCAGGTCCTCCTCAGCCCAGGGCTGGGTACATCATGGCATCAAACATTTGCTGACAAATGAACACAGATGGTGATGGATTTTGCCAGCTGTGCCGCTGGCCCCATTACCTTCCTTCGCCACAGGAGTGCAAGGAAACACATGGTCAGCAGGCTTGCGTGACCTCGTCCAGACGCCAGCTTCAAGGAGAACTAGGTGAGCTGGCAAATTCAGTCCATTTGTCTCATGCCAGCCTGGTCCTGACAGCTGGAAACTTCAGCAAAGACAGGGACCCATGGGGTGAAATTTCAGGATCTCTAAACCCTGGCCTTGAACATCATCTTTCAAGCTCTATTCATGAGTGGTTGCCAAAACAAAGGGAGATTTATTTTTCTGGTTGTTTTTCTTACTGACCTTTCCCTGAGCCTTGTGAACCCATTCTTCTAGATGAAGAGCCTTGAGGCAGAACAGCGACTGCAGGCTCGGGACGACAATGGGCAGCTCACTGCTCCGCCAGCACAGGGAGAAGTCACTGCTTCTTCACACCCGTGCCCCCTGCGCCACAGGCTCCTTGGAGCCGGTCAGTCCTCGGTGGCCAGAGCAGCCAGGCGCGGCGCCTGGTGCCGCTCCTTCGCTTCTGTCTGTAGCACCGGGCCTTCTCAAAGCAAGTCCCGAAATTAAAAACCACCGCTTTCCACCTCAGCTAGAGTAACAGCACTGAAGACTCATTTAGAAGCATGGGTTACAACTGTCCTTCAATAACTGCCACGCCTGAGAACGTGCCTGTGCTGACTCTTCTCCAACCAAGTGAACTGTGAAACAGGGCTGCTGCCTCTGTGCGGGCTGCTCGCCCAGGTGAGTCCAGTCAAGGAACATTTGTTTAGACGCACTCTTTTGTTCTCAGTCTGCTCTGGTGGGTTTGTGGCAGCATAAGTCCAATTTGTCTTATATACATCCTTTTGATGTGCTAAGCTCGCCCACGGTGATGGCAAAGGATGTGACCAGGTTGAGAGGACCAATGCAACACAGGCAGAAACGTACTCATTCAGGAAGAATCCTGCGGCTTCCGTGCTGCAGATTCTTTAATGTTCTCAAGAACAGGGATTCCCACACTTTGAGCCTTTGCTTTCCACCATTTGTTGTTATACTAATAATAGCTAGCTTTGTATTGTGTATCATCTCATTAATAATAATTGTGGTCATTTATTAAGCATCTATTAAGTACCATTAAGTCTTCGCAGCAGGCCTAGATGAAGCAATTAGGTAAGGAAATGAAATAAAAAGCATCCAAATAGGAAAGAAAAAACTAAAATTGTCTCTGTTTGCAGAATTCATGATCTTACATATAGAAAACTCAAAGATTCACCAAAAAAATGTCAAACTAATACACAAATTCAGTATCATTACAGGATACAAAATTAACATAAAAATCAATTGCGTTTCTATATATTAACACTGAAACAAATAATCCCATTTACAACAGCATCAAAAACAATAAAATACTTAGGAATACATTTAACCAAGAAGGTAAAAGATCTGTTACACTGAAAACTATAAGATACTGATGAAAGAAGCTGAAGAAAACACAAATGAATGGAAAGATATCCAAGGTCTGTGGAACAGAACTGTTAAAATGTCCACACTACCCAAAACTGTCTATAGATTCAATGCGCTCCTTATCAAAATTCCAATGGCATTTTTCATACATATAGACAAAAAAATTCTAAAATTCATAGGGATATACAAAAGACCCTGAATACTCCAAGCAATTTTGAGAAAGGAGAACAAAGTTGGAGGCATTACATTTGCTGATTTTAAACTATATTATAAAGCTATAGTAATCAAAACATGACATGGTTTTATGTTTTGACATAACAACAGACATATATAGATCAATGGACATAGAATCAAGACCCTATGTATACAGGGTCAGCTATTACTTGACAAAGGAGCCAAGAATATTCAATGAGGAAAAAACAGTCATTTCAATAAACAGTACTGGTAAAAATTGGATATTCACATGCAAAAACATGACACCAGACCCCTATTTTACACTGCTCACAAAGATTAACTTGAAATGGATTAAAGTCTTAAATATGAGAAACTGTAAAACTCCTGTAAGAAAATATAGGGAGAAGGCTCCTTGACATTGGCCTTGGTAACAATTTTTTTGATATAACACTAAAAGCACAAGCAGCAAAAACAAAACTAAATAAGTAGTACTATATCAAACTAAAAATCTTCTGCACAGCAAAAGAAATAATCAACAGAAAAAAGAGGTGACCTATGGAAGGGGAGAAAATATATGCAAGTCATATACCAGATAAGGGCTTAATATCCAAAATATATTAAAAACTCATACAACTCAATAGCATAATAATAATAATAACAATAATAATCTGATTAAGAAATGGGCAGAGAATCTGAGCAGACACCCTTCCAAAAAAGACATACAAATAGCCAATAGTACATGAAAATGTACTCAACATCATTAATCATCAGGAAAATGCAAATAAAATGACAACGAGATACCACCTCACACTTTTAGAATGGCTACCACCAAAAAGACAAGAGATAACAAGTGCTGGCATGGATGTGAGAAAAGGAAACATTTGTGCACCGTTGGTGGAAATGTAAACTGGTTCAGCCACTATGGAAAACAGTCTAAGTTTCCTCAAAAATTAAAAAGAGAGCTATCATATGATCCAGCAATCCCACTTCTGGGCATACACCCTAAGAAAATAAAATCACTGTGTCAAAGGGATATCTGCTTCCCCTACCACCATGTTCACGGTGGCATTATTTACAACGTCCAAAGCCTGGAAATAACCTAAGTGTCCACTGATGGATGAATGGATAAAGAAGATGTAGTACACCCCCTCACACACACACACACAGGAATATTACATAGCCATAAAAAGAAAGGAAATACTGCCATTGACAACAAGGATAGACCTTGAGAGCATTATGCTAAATGACATAGGTCAGACAAAGGCAAATATTGTATGACCTTCCTTACATGTGGGGTCTCAGAGAGGCAAACTCATAGAAATAGAGACTAGAAAGGTGGTTGCCAGGGACTGGGAGTTGGGGGAATTGGAGAGATATTGGTCCAAGGGCATAAACTTCCAGTTATAAGATGAGTAAGTTCTACAGATCTAATATGTGACATAGTGACTATAGTTAACAGTCTAAAGTGTTATAGACTTTAAAGTTGGTAAGAGAGATCTTAAGTGCTCTCATCACACACAGAAATACTGTAACGATGTGAGGTGATTGATATGTGAATTAACCTTGTTATAGTAATCACTTTGCAAAGCATCACACGGTACACTTTCAACTTAACACAACGTTGTATGTCAATTACAGCTCAATACGACTGTAAAGAAAAGCCTTCACAGCAACCCTCTGAGCCCCGTCCCACTCCATTAGAGGAGAAACTGATGGCTTGTCGGCCACATGAGCACGCGGTCCGTAGGCGGCAAAGCCAGCAGGCCAGCCTGGGCGTGTGCAGGTCCGGGGCCCGCGTTCTTGCTTCAATCCCCCTTCACACCCTCAGGTCTCCAGAAACCACAGTCAGAAATAAAACTCTGAGTGGAACAGAACTTAACCGTGTCCTCCGCGCTTCCGGCGCAGACACACAAACTGACCTTACGGACATAACTGGCATCTCCCTCAACTGTCTCCTCCACCCCCGGCCCCCCCGGCTGGTGACGCACCCGGTGGGATGAGGCAAGGAGACCACCCGTGTGGAAGCAGAGACTAAAGCAGCTCCAAAGAGATGAGAAGCACTTCCCGGTACCCAAGTAAACCTCCAGCCTGTCGGGCCCTGCGGGGACCCCTGCACCGCCACAGTGCCACAGCCGTGACTTAGGTTCCTGTCCCCACACTTCCTACAGACTGTGCAGAAATGACCCAGGTTCCTGTATGCCTCACAGCGAAGGGAGCCCAGCTCCTACCGGGTGGGCAGAGACAAACATATATCACGGGCTCCCACAGAAGCCAATCCTTCCACCGAGGCGAGACGCCCGGCTGGACAGGAGTCCAGGATTTGAGTCCCAAAGGTTTGCAGGAACTGGATGGATAAAGAGACGAAGCTGAGAAAGGGCCTCAGCTGACCCCAGCGGACAGACCAAATAGGCATTGTTTTAACTCGCTTCTAATTCATGCACATGGCCAAATGGCTATGGGCGTGGGAACTAGAATCACAGCATTTAATTAAAGCACTGCTGACCCTACAGGAGAAGCTGGAGGCACTAACGGAGGAGAGGAGCTTGCGTTCTCTTTGGGAGGAAGTCCCGGCATCTTGGCCTGCACAGTGTGGCTCCGACCCTAGCCCTGGCCACCCCACGCCTGCGCTTCTTAGCTTCCATATATGTTCTAACACATCTTGCTCTCCCGTCTCCAAAGTAGCCGAGCCTGTACCCTGAGCACGGTCTCCATGCCTGCCTTACCAGCTCATCTCTCACGTATCTACTTACTTACCGCCTCCGTGCGGCGCGCTCTCAGCTCCCACTATGTGCAGGTCAGACACTGAGCATTCTCTCCTAAAACCTCTGCTGCCTACTGAAGCACTCGTGCTGATGGAAATTGCTAGTTACTAGACAGAAAGCTCCCTGAGGGTAGGATACAGATCACTGTGTCATTACTGTGCATCAAGTGAGCAATACTGTATTGAAAACACAAATTAATAAATGAATGGAGTAAATGAACTTAGGGATAAAGCTCGGTTTATTCTCTCTGCCTCTGAGAGGTCTCTTCCATCTGCTCTAAAAACGGATCCCTCTCATCTAGTTGGCAGGGTCTGTCCAAGCAGGAAGTGCTAAGCCAAGGATCCCCTCAAGCTCTTTGAGTTTTGACTGTCTCCCATTAAAAATATAATCTATAAACGCGAGCTAAAGCTCCATCCATCAGACACCAAAGGCCAAGCCTGACATGGTCAATAATAGGGCTGATCTTGCCGTCAGCGGCAGGAAAGGAAGAGTGACGCCTGCCCAGTAGCTCAGGGACAGCAGCAGCTGCACTGGCTCTGACGGATCGCCCTGGATGCACGAAAAGCGTGCCTGAGAAGCAAAGAGGCCTCCTGTGCAGCAAGACAAGAACTGCACAGATACGAAGCTTAACTGGTGGAGAGAAATTCGTGAACTGTTACCTTGTCATTTATATGTAAATTTACTTTTCATATGGATTAAAGGTATACTACATTTTCTTTACGAACAAAACCATGCTGCCAATTAACAGTGACCTTTTTAGGAGATGGAAATCCAATGTAGATTCCTTTTAATACCAGAGCAGGGGAGTGAAGCTGTCTCTTTATTAAGGATTATCTGATAAGACTGGAGAATATTTTGGCATTTTTCTGCCTTTGGAGCTGTCTGACAATGTGCCAGAGAACCCAGCCATGGCAGCCATCGCTACACAAACTCTATACCAGAGGACTGACACCCAGCATACTCCCCAACCCTGAAAAGTGGCCCAGAGAAGACACCCTTTAGGCTCTTCACCCAGTTCTCAGGTCTCCCTTCTCTGGAAAACCCCCTTGGCCAAGCCAGGCATTCCAGGCTTATCTGTACTCTGCACCCCGCCCTCCGGCCTGCAGGTGACCCTGTGCTGGGCCACAGTCGGGTATCTGGAATTGGGGCTTAGAGTGTTCAGTTTTAATCTGGGCCGGTCCCTAGAGCAGGGAAGGCCCACGAGCTTTGAGGATGGCCATTTTCAGCCAATGTCTGATATTTTCTGAGTAGAGCAGGCCAGTGGGGGGGGAAGAAGCTAGAAGCGGCTGCAGAAGTAACAGTGACAAGACAGGGACTTCTGGGTTCCTTCACCTTAGACCCTCACGGCTCCCTCTCTCTAACACGTTCCCTCCTGGCCTAGACTCCTGTCCATTGTAAATGAATTACTCAGACTTGGTGGAGCTCTGTTTCTGCCTGACTGGTCCTCCGTGACTTGACTGAAAGCTGGATCGGAAGAGCATCGATTTCGATACTGTACCGTGTTTGCCTCCCCGGATCAGGAGTACATGGACACATTGCTTCCCCAGCACCCAGATGTGCTCAATACCCATTTACTGAATGAGTAATGACATCGGCTTCCTTGAAGGCCTCTCGGTGCAAATGCTCATTCACTTGCTTCCCACTCACCAGGAAGACAGGTGGACCTTCTGCCTGCTCCCTACCGCGGCTTCGGACGCCACTCCTCTGTTACAAAAACACAAACCCAAACAAAAAGCAGCAGCAGCTATTCCTCTCTGAGGTGTGTGACATCACAGTCACCCACCCATCTCAGCTGCATTCCTCAAACAAGTTCTCTCCATCTTAACATGGACTTTCATCAGCCCACAGTCTGATTCCAGTCATCGGTAATTTTCCATCAGGGTTACAGAGAATCCATTTTGGGGTAACATTTGGGAATGGCCTGGTAAGAGATGATATGTCTGGCTCAGGGTAGCTACATGGTTGAGGCTTCATATGCTAAATAAAGAAGAGAATTGAGTCAATTTTGGTCAGTTTGGCTCATGAAAGCAGCTAGACTAGAATGTGCCCTGGTAGAGTGCTTAATTCCTCACTAAAATTGAACTGAGTGGACATTACAGCTTTTGGCACTTCTCTTAAGACAATTTATTAGGCACCATGAATAACATCCCAGATTCTTTACCTCCCATCAGCACCAAAACATACCAACATCATTCATTTATTCCATACTGTACAGAGCCAGGATAAGGCAGATGCCTCAAGAATGACAGCAGCTGTTGGTGGGATGATCCAGCCTCCCTTTANTCCCTTTATTTTTTTTTTTTCATTTTTAAAATGTTTTATTTATTTCTGAGAGAGAGAGAGAGAAAGAGAGAGAGAGAGCATGAGCAGGGGAGGGTCAGAGAGAGAGGGAGACACAGAATCCAAAACAGGCTCCAGGCTCTGAGCTAGCTGTCAACACAAGCCCGACGCGGGGCTCGAACCCACGAACTGTGAGATCATGACCTGAGCTGAAGTGGGATGCTTAACCAACTGAGCCACCCAGGCGCCCCTACAGTCTCCCTTTATAAAGCCATCGTGACCTGTATGTGGCTCAACCACTCTGAGTGACTAAATACTAATGGGGAGAAGTACTACAAAGAAAACCACAATCATACACGTGTGTATAATTCACTCTCACCTCACTCTAACTCCCTTTTATTTCTTGGTCTCTGTGTAATATGAAAGCGATGCATGTAGAAGACAATAGAGAGCTTCTTGGCACACAATCACAGAGCAGGTCAGTAGTGTGATTCCCTGCTTGAAGCAGAAGCTGTGGGAGGAAAAGTTTATGCCCAATATGGCAGGTAGGGTACAATTTCACCTGTTTCCCAGGGCCCTAGCACAACCTCAAGAAAGCAGAGAGCTGAAATTGTTTAGGACTTGAAAATCAGCCTCTTTGGTGTCTAACTACTGCCCACTGCTTCCTAAGCAAGGAGATCATGCTGGTGGGTAAGAGGAGACATAGGAGGCCCTGACTGGTAAAAGTGACAATTTACATAGGGCAAGCAATACCTTGACCAAATCCAGATACCCCGAAGGAAGCTGCAATGATAGCTGGGTACACAGATCTACAGAGTCACAACCATCAGCACGTAGGGCACACAGAACAGTAGTAATGACCTGTTCTAAGATTCTTCCCAGGAGAGTCTAGACTCTAGGTGCTCATATGAGAGTAACATGCACCACCACCACCACCACACACACACACACACACACACACACACACACACACACACTGTTCTTGCTCCCTGCACCTGAAGCAGCTCCTGTGTGTGGTGCTATGGTACAGAGAAAGAAGTCCTGGATGATCATGGGTAGATGGGATGGCAGTGATGTTTCATATCCTCTTACTCATTGGTCTTAGTTGTTTCCTAAACTGTCAAGCTCGAAACTTATAATCAAATGGTAAAATTACCTAAAGCAATCATACACATCTTACTTTCCATTTCAACGCATCATATTAATTAATCACATAATTAATATGCCATTGTATAGCTCTAAAGCAGGAGACTGGCCCCCAAAATCTTTAAGGTTCCAACTGCCTATCTTAGGAAATATCAATAAAAACAGATCTAATATTCTGCATGAGATTCTTTTTCCAATTCAGGTCCTCACCCAGACATTCAGCCAAGCGCGTGAGCATGTCTAAATTCGTCATTTGTGGCCAAGGCTGCAAGCTGACTTCAGATGAAGAATGACCAAGCCTCCCCCGTGTACCCTCTCCCAAGCTGCCCTCTTCCCGGCTACAGCCTCTGGGGCTTCTGTGCGTGACCACTACGCCTGCCACTCATCTCACGCTACCCCTGGGGGCCTGGCCCCCTCTCTGACCAAACATAGCAATTATCACTAAATTATATGACGTCTCTGACACCCACCAAACTAGATATTTCAGACCTAAACTGTTTCTAGGAAGCTTGAGGTAAATTTATCAGACAGTTGCCAAAGTCTACGCTTCACTTAGAGGCAGAAACGCACAGGCTGACTGAACCATTCCAGAAAGATGGTCTGGTCATTCAAGAACCTAACAGTCCAGGGCTGAATTCAGGCAGGGCTGGAATGGGGAAATGACACAGTTGATGGGAGAAAGGAGAAACCCACAGAGGCAGCAAGATCCTCCTCCTCATAGAGGAGAGAGGGCGAGCAGAGAGAGGCTGGCAGTAGGTACTGAGTTCTGTTTCAAAGCCCTATGTCTTTTTCAAGACCATCTGATGAAGCAGTTTTCATATAAACTGGGATCTTCTTAGCTTTAGATTAAGATACTGTGCACAGCAAGATTCACTTTACCATTGTTTGTAATGAAAACCTAAAAATCTGTATGTGAGAGAACATAGTTAAAATAAAGTGACTCCACTCAATGGAATATTGACGTGATTGAAACAAGAATCCTGAAAAGAATGTTATCCTATGGAAAAGGCTTACGATGTAATGCTGAGTCAAATGACAAAGGGAACAAAACATGCATAATATATGTTACGATCTCACTTTTTAAAATATAGTCTAGCAGACAGTTCACCACAGCACAATGGTGGATATGTTTAGGTAGAGGGAGTATAGATTTTTTTCTTTTTTCTATATACCTGTGTTTTCCAAATCTAATGAACATGTATAATTTTTAATAGAACATATTTTATAATAGACACTTATTTTAAAATATAAGTAAATGGTCTCAGAGGACACACTATAAAAATTACATCAGAAAAAAGTAGGTAAGAAAATCACTATATGAAACTAAGCTGGGGGCGCCTGGGTGGCTCAGTCAGTTAAATGTTTGACTTCGGCTCAGGTCATGATCTCACAGTTTGTGGGTTCGAGCCCCGCACTGGGCTCTGTGCTGACAGCTCAGAGCCCGGAGCCTGTTTCAGATTCTGTATCTCCCTCTCTCTCTGACCCTCCCCTGCTCACGCTCTCTCTCAGAAATAAAAAAACGTTAAAAAAAAAAAAAAAAAGAAACAGAAACTAAGCTGGCCATCCAATGAAAGATGAGGGAAAGCTGAAGTGACTTAGAAGCTACCAGGGCAAGTGCCCTCTAGGAAAAAAAAAAAAGTCATGAGATTTTATGCTGTGGACACGACCCCACATTTTTCCTTTCTCTCTTTTGCTTTATTACAGGGAAACAAAGGATCAAACACCACTTTTCTTCTGAGAACTAGAAGCAGACCATTGAAAGCCTGCCTTCACCTGGTACATTTTTAATTTTGACCCCTTCTACTGACAAGGGTGTTAGCACACTTCCTGCTCTGAAATTCTCAGGAACTACAGTCAGACCCCACGCACCACACACACCCTTAAAGGGCTGCAATTCCAGAGGCTTCCAGTCCCTAAGAAGATTGCATTCCTGCATACTATCATCTCTCTGGGACAAATTTCAACTTTGTCTTATTCACTATTGTAACCCCAATGCCTAGCATAACACATGGTACCAAAGGATGCTTCAAGCATACTTGTTGAATGTTCTTTAAAAATTTTCTTGGAATCAGGATTAGCCCTAGTAGAAACTGAAGTGAGTTCAAGTTAGTAAAAATTACATTTTATCATATTTATCATATTTGGGCTTTTTAATTTGTTATGACTATATGTTATTTAGAAAAATAACTGTAGCCTTTTAATTAGTGCTAAAATTGGCCAAACGAACATGTGGTGTCACTTTAACACAGTTATGTACACACAGGAAAAATAAGATGAACTTCTGTCAGCCAGACACTACCAGCCGCCTAGTGCAACCTACGTGGGCCAGAGACAAACCGCAAAGGAGGAAACCAGCGCCCCCGGGACATCACCCGGCCAACGGGGACCTGCGGAGCGGCGGTGGCTGCTCCGCGCCGAGCTGACCCTGACCGCCGCCAGGAAGCCACCTGGGGGCCAGCCACCGGGCACCCGCGGGGAGGGAAACGGGGGCAGCCTTGTGGGACGTCACAAGGCGACTGGACCGGGCACCGGGGCGGCAGGGCCACCTGCCCAGAACCGAGCGCCCAGCTCGGTCAGGGGCCTTCGTGCTGCTCACGTCCCTGGTCCTGAGGCTGCACAGACAGAAAGGCCAAGGATTACACTGGCTCCTTCACATCTGGTCACGCTCTTCAGCTCTCCGTCATAGTGGATTCTTCAGAATGAATACAAAATAATAAAATAAGAGCAATAACACTGTTTTAAATAAGTGACGTTCTGGCAGGTTTCAAGTGCCTTCCCATTCAGTATCAGGTCCTCTTACTAATTTTCACAGTCAGAATTAAGATATGAAACTTAGCAAAACCTTTAAGGAAATGGAGTTAGAGTTTAGCAGAAAGCCACACAATAATATCTTTCAAATGTAGGAATGGTTTTCACGCAGCAAGAAGCTACGTTTCATTTTACGAAGAACAAGGAGAGCCTGGTTTTAGTTGAAACTTAAGGAATTTAAGTTAGATAATATGTTACCTTTTGTTTTCTTGTATTCTTTCCCAGGAATTGTTTTTTACGTAGGGTGGATTCTCATCTTGTTATCTTGTTGAGATGCTCTTCAACAATTTAACCTGAATGCAAGAGATGGAGCAGATGGTCCTTTAAAAACTCTCCATCTTCAAGAAGCTGGACATTCAAGAGCTTCAAATGGAAATAGTACCATGTCATTTGATGGCCAATTCAATTCTAACAAACATTTCTGGGTTTTTTTTTTAATTTTTTTTTAATTTTTTTTTTTTTTTTTTAAATTTCTGAGATAGAGACAGCATGAGCAGGGGAGGGTCAGAGAGACAGGGAGACACAGTATCTGAAACAGGCTCCAGGCTCTGAGCCGTCAGCACAGAGCCCAACGCGGGGCTCGAACCCACGAACAGTGAGATCATGACCTGAGCCGAGGTTGGATGCGTAACCAACTGAGCCACCCAGGCGGCCCATAATCATTTCTGAAACACTTGACATTATTTTCATATAGGCAACGACCTAATTAATACCGGTCTCATCCATTTAAACCTACTGGTTGATTTCCTCTCCTAGTTATTGACTACTGTCTACTTTTCCTTCAACTGTTCTCATCTATTTCCTCAGACCCTTTCATCCCATCCAAGTTCCTGTGAACTCACACTACGTTCTCTGCAATAAAGAGGGGGCTTTCCTCTGAAACCATACAGTCCTCTACAAAAGGGAGGATTATTAACTAAACGGTCTTGTTCAAATTCCAACAGGGGAAATTGTATTTCACCACCGTATAATTACCCGTCATTTATTTAGAAACACTATTTAATATCCCATTCGAAATAAAACCTGCAGAGAAGCCTGCCTCAGAGGGGCCTGTCTTTTCTGGCACAGAGGAGATGATGTTTCAGAGACATATGACTAATACTCCTGGGGCAGGAGCTGCGTACATTGGGATCCTTCGGGAGTAAAGGTACCTCCAAAGGACCAAATTGATTTTTATTTTATGTGTGCAGTAGACAGTCCCATTAGACAGATTCTCTTCCCTCCAGCATTCTGCAGCATCTTCTGAGATCCAGACTCAAGCCAAGAGCTGCTTGGTAATGCTGTGTGGATGACGCATTACACAGAGATGACTCTGTGACATCATGTCGTCTTGTTCTCAGTTAGAGCAACCCGATGTGCCTGCCCTGCACACCCCAGCTCTGTGAGTCACTGCATGATATATTGTCCAGGAAATGCAAAATGATGCTCCTCTTAAAAACTCATGATTAAAAATTTGAGGCTTCCGGCTAGGGAGTGTAGAGTGAGAGAA
>NW_027527932.1:1339089-1415286 GCF_008692635.1 Crocuta crocuta | reverse complement strand
GGGACAAGTTCTCATTTCTGTTTTTCTTTTCATTATTGTTTCAGATCCTACAAGGAACTGTAGTTTATAAATAAGTATGACAGGTGGTTATTTTCTTTGGTGTTTTATTGCCACAAAAATGAAGTTTATTTTCCATTTACCACCCAGAACTTCCCATATGAACAGCTATGCCACTCTTCATCTTAAGAAGCTTTATCATCAAAGATGAATATTGGAGCACCCAGGTGGCTCAGTCAGCTAAGTGTCTGAGCCTTGGTTTCCACTCAGGTCATGATCTCATGGCTTCATGAGTTTGAGCCCTGCTGCATCAGGATTCTCTCTCTCTGCCCCTTCCCTACTCGCACTGTCTCTGTCTCAAAATAAATAAATAAACTCTTTTTAAAAAGCCTGAATATCTATATGTGTATTATGGATGCTGAAGACAGCTGGATAAATAAGCACATTCATGCCTGAAGAATTCTGCAATACAAAACAATCCTGATACATACAAACTTACAGTGAATTTTAGCAATGATAGAATAAAAGGATTATCTACTAAAGAGAAAATTAAAATTAGCCTTATTCAAATGCTTCTAATCTAAATTAAAAAATCATGTGCTGAACCCCAAACAGTGAGAATTCAAAGTTTAAAAATCTTTTCTTCTTTCTCCACCCTTTAAATTTCAGTAAATAAGAGAATTGGTAAACCAAAGATTCAGTGACCAAAAAATGCAGGGAAAAACAGAAACAGCAGAGATTAATCAAGCCAAGATGTTAACAAGGACAGAATCTCTTTCTGGCAAGGCTGACCTTTCCAACCCAGTACACAGTACTTGTCACTCCTGGAGCTTAAGACATCAGGACAGCCAGACAAATAGCAAGAGCCCAGACGCCCGGGGTTCAAAAGCAATCAGCAGAGAGAACACGTTAAATACCTTCCCTTGCCTCAAAACCACCATCCTTCTTCTGGTAGAAATGCACTACTGAAAGGACAGTATCATTTGGGGCTGTGGATGCTACCAGTTTGATCTGGACCAATGTCTGGTGAAATCCCAAAGCAGCATTCAGGAGCCCATGAAGGCGTGGGTTCCGTGGAGGAGGGGTCACCCCAGATAGTCACCCAACGGTTAAGGGAACCCTTGGAAGCACTACCGGATTTGGAGGTCAGCCAAGCAGGCAGAACCTGAAGGGCCCGAAGGACCCAGACACCCTAACACGTCCCCTGAGGGATTTGAGTTCTCTCATGCCACAGCCCGTTTATCTAACAGCATGTCTCGTGAAGGAGTCCTTTTTGGCAGATTTCAGGATTTTCTCATAGACAATTATGTCATCTACATCTAGAGATATAGCTATATTTCTTCATTTACAATCTGTATATCTTTTATTTCTTTTTCTTGCTTTTTGCACTGGCTAGAATTTACAACATTATGCTAGATAAGAGTGGGGAGAGCTGATATCCTTGGCTTTTTTCCACTCCTAGGGGGAAAGCATAGTCTTTCACCATTAACTTTGATGTTGGCTTTAGGATTTTGTAGATTCATTCTATGAGCTGAGGAATTCCCCACGAGTACTGTTTTTTTTCTGAGAGGGCATTTTTCCTATTAAAAAAACGTTGATTTGGGGGGCATTTGGGTGGCTCAGTGTGTTGAGAGTCTTGATTTGGGTTCAGGTCGAGCCCCACATCAGGCTCCATGCTGAGCCTGCTTGGGATTCTCTCACTCCCTCCGCCCCTCTCCCCTGCTCACATGCTCTCTCTAAAATTAAAAAAAAAATTTTGGGGGGGTGCCTGGGTGGCTTAGTCGGTTAAGCGTCCGACTTTCGCTTAGGTCATGATCTCGCGGTTCGTGGGTTCGAGCCCCGCGTCGGGCTCTGTGCTGACTGCCAGCTCAGAGCCTGGAGCCTGTTTCAGTCTGTGACTCCCTCTCTCTCTGACCCTCCCCTGCTCACGCTGTCTCTCTCTCTCTCTCCTAGAGATAAATAAAACATTTAAAAAAATTTTTTTTATGTTGAGCTTTTTGTAATTTCCATCTACTGATATGATCATATGATTTTTCCTCTTCAGCCTGTTAATACAGTCTATTACATTGTATGATTTTCAAATGTTAAGCCAGCCTTGGATAACTAGAATAAGCCCCATTTGGTCATGGTGTATAATTGTTTTTATAGAAATGCCAAATTCTCCTTCCAACATTTTATTAAGACTTTTGTGTCTATGTTCATAGTGCAAACAGGTCTATAGTTTTCTTTCTCTTTTTGTACTGTCTCTGTCTGGTTTTAACATGAGGTATATTGACTTCACAAAATAAATTGGAAGTGTTCTCTTTTATGTTTGAAAAGATTTGTAGAATTGGCATTAATTCCTTAAACACTTGTTAGTCTTCTCTAGTGAAAACCTCTGAGTCTAGAGATTTATTTTAGGAGGCTATTAATGACAAATACAAGTTCCTGAATAGTTACAGGGACCTTCACCTTGTCTATTTCATATTGGGTGAGAGTGGTAGTTTGTATCTTTCAAGGAATTGGTCTATTTTGCCTAAATTGTCAAATGTATGTACGTAGACTTGTGAGTATTATTCCCTCATTATCCTTTTAATATTTGCAGGACATATAGTAATATTTTTAGTTTGGGGGCACCTGGGTGGCTCAGTTGGTTAAGCATCTGTTTGTATCTTAGTTTTTCTTCCCTTCCCCTATGTTCATCTGTTTTGTTTCTTAAATTCCACATGAGTGAAATCATTTGACATCTTTCTCTGACTTATTTCCCTTAGCATAATACACTCTAGGTCCATCCATGTTGTTGCAAATGGCAAGATTTCATTCTTTTTGATCACCAAGTAATATTCTGTGTGTGTGTGTGTGTGTGTGTACATATATATTTACTACATCTTCTTTATCCATTTATCAGTCAATGGACATTTGGGCTCTTTCTGTAATTTGGCTACTGTTGACAGTGCTACTATAAACATTGGGGTGCATGTGCCCCTTTGAATCAGCATTTTTGTGTCCTTTGGATAAATACCCAATAATACAATTGTTGGGTCATAGGGCAGCTCTATTTTTAATTTTTTGAGAGGTTTTTCCTTTTTTCTAATGAAAGAAAGCATTGAGTGCTATAAATTTCCCTTTAAGTACTATTTTGCTGCACCTCACAAATTTTTCTTATGTTCCATCTTCATTTTCATCAATTTAATTTTTTTTTTTACTTCAATAAAATCTTTGACCCATGGATTACTTAGAATTGCACTGCTTAATTTCCAAATGCTTGAAAATTTTGCTGTCATTCCTCTGTTAAGGACTTCTAGATAATTCCACTGTGTGTACAAAGCACATACTTATGACTTCTAATCTCTTAAATTTTTTTGAAGTTTGTTTTATGGCCTAAAATATGCTCTATTTTGGTATATGTTCCATGGACACTTGGAAAGCATCTATATACTGCTGTGATTGGGCAAAGCTTTCTATAAATGTCAGTTCGATTTTATTGAATGATGATGTTGAATTCTATATTCTTGCTCATTTTTGTTTAGTTGTTCTATCAGTGTTGATAGAGGAGTCCTGAAATCTCCAACTATAATTGTGGATTTTACAATTTCTCCTTATAGTTATATCAATTTTTGCATCACATATTTTGTAGCTCTGCTGTCATACAGTGCATTCCCCCCTTAGGATTACTATCTTTTCTTGGTAAAATGACTTTCTATAATTATATAAGTTTCCCTTCTGACCCATATTTTCTCTTCTTTCTACTTTATGTGATATGAATATAGCCACTCCCGATTTATTTTGGTTAATGTTTACATAATACATATTTTTACTTTTAATCTTTCTATATTATTATATTTGAAGTGAATTTCTTACAGACATATGGTTGGGCTGTGTTTTTTAATACACTCTGTCAATCTCTGACTTACAGTTGGTATATTTAAACCACTTACATTTAATGTAATTATTGATATGCTGTGGCTTAAAGCTGCCATTATATCTTTTGTTTCTCTTTGTTTTTTTCCAGTTTTTCATTTGTTTTGTTTTGACTATCTTAACATATTTTACTGTTACTTGAACATGTTTTTGAAAATCCATTTAGATTTATGTATATTATTTTCTAATGTACCTCTTTTAAAGTTTCTTAGCAGTTGCTCGAGGTATTATGTTATATATAGGTAACTTACCTCCACTAACAAGTGGTCTCATTACCACTGAGAGTCCTAACTCTCCAGTAGGTCTCCTCTGACAGCATTCCAGCAGAGGGGTGTCCTTGTTAAAAGGTGAAGAAGGTGGGAGTCTTTTCCAATGTCGGTTAAGGTAGGGCCATAGTTTTCTGTGATGTTTGACTAGAGTAGAGCAATTATTATCTAAAAGTTTTCTTCTTAAATAAGTAAATAATAAAAGGGTTCCGTCTTCCTAAGCTGCCCCTTTCCCAGTCCTCTGGCTACAGAGAGCAGGCTTGTGCTGGAGATTTGTCTGCACTTGGTGTTTCCAGGTTTACTTATGGCTTATCAAGCTCCAAGTCTGAGATTTATGAGACAAAAAGAAGACCCAAGGAATTGACCATTATGTTGTCCTTGAGTCCTAAAGTTCCAAGCTGTTCTTCTTCTTTCCACCTTTCATAATCTTCTTATGTGTATTGTATATATACTGTCCAGGGTTTGGATTATATTTAACCAAAGAAATAGGGAAAAGTATGTCTATTCCATCTTCCCAGAAGTGCTAAGTCCTTCTTCCTTAGCTGTTTAACAAAGAGCAGTTAAAAGAACTGAAGGACTAAAACACAGATGTTTTGAGAAGACAAAGCACCAGCTGGCCATTACACTGTCCTATAAATATATTCATTATCAGATAAATATAGTTGTCAGATAAACATATACTAGTTATCATAAAGTTTAAATTGAACCTATATTTATTCTGATTATTATCAGAAAATGTGGTTTCTCTTTAAGAGTTTTCCTGTAATGTAAAATGATTCATTTTAATAATTCAAGATTGTTTAATTATAATCTTGATATTAGAAATGTTCTTCTATGAAAGTACTTTTGTATCAGCTTGTTAATAAATCCTTTAATTTTGGCAGGCCATGAATAAAGTAGTTTTCAGATTACATTCTGCTAAAAACACAAGCATCCGTTAGCAGATAGCAAGAAAGCAACCTGCGTTTTAGCCGATAAAGTCACAGGCTGTCTTCTTCAATGCTCTAACCATACCTAGTTTGTTTGGTTTTTTTTCAAGAAAAATATGAATTCTAGAGGAAAAACTGAGTTAATCTCTCAATCAGCCTCAAGTGACCAGAATTCTCTAAATTGTAGGAACACAAGAACTTATTGTATTCTGGTATCAGGTACCAACCCCATGTGAGGGAAGGCAGGCTTCCTATATCCTTATACCCTTTCTTGCAAGAGTGGGAGAGTGTCTCTTAAATTTTTTAATCAATCATTTCATGAAAAGACCCATTAGCATCCCCCTACACATCACAGAGAATTCAATCACTGAGAAGTAAAGGACGGGTGTAGAAAGAAGTAGCAGACAAAGCACTTTACAGTTCATCCATAAGCGGAGCAGCTGGTAACCACCATGTGTTATAGAGTCACTTCTTGCAAGTTTCTTCAAGTTTCTAAGCTTCTGAAAGTCACATTAGGGTGGGATAAACACAGCATTGTTTACAAAAGCTGTTTTCAGGCTTTAAAAAAAAACAAAAAACTTGTATCTTGGTAGAAAATAGGGAAGGTTTGTTAAGCCCACTCAACTGCCTACCACTACCTAGTCTTCTCCCCAGAAGGGTGGTTCTCAAAAATGTGGACCCCATACCAGACGTACTGCATCAGAATATCTAGAATTAAGGTCCAGGACTAGCATATTTAACAAACTTGTGGTAACCTGGGAGATCTCTGCCTTCATACTTTGTGGAACACAGTTTGAAAATCTCCGTGCTATGGTTAGATTAGTAGCATAAGACAGAGAGAAAATCAGATCTCTCTGAGGAACACTAAGTGGAAACAACCACAGGAATCTCCAGGCGTGGTAGACATGCAGGGCAGCCCCACAGGCGGTCCTGGGGTCCAGAGCAAGGATGTCTCTGGGTGCCAGAGACTAAGCCCAGGCCAGGTGACTCCAACCATCTCTGCTTCCCTAAGTCATAAGGTGAATGGTAACACAGTACAGGAAAAGGTTGGGGGCGGGGAGAGGGAAGGTCCTTTCAAATTCCCTTCTTTATGAAATAAACTTTTTTGAAAAGAGTAACTTATTGAAACATTTTATATCTTACTAATACATCTTACTATGGAAACATGACATTTAAAGAGAAATCTATTCGTCAACAAATGCCAGTTAATGAAAGGTGCTCTTTCTAAAGTTGACACCAATAATTTAATTGATCAGCACCATCCGCTGGCATCAATCACCAATGGGACATGGGCAGCATTCCAATCACAACAGAAGGAAGGGGTTTGGAGGAAGTGTGCTGCACAAAGGCAAATATATGTACAATAAACAAACACCTATGCTATCAACCAACACAATGTACCTGTAGAGCCCTCATAAGCCAAACCACTGGAAGCAGGCAATGTTAATGTGAGCACTGCTTTTACATGAACTGNGGCTCGAACCCACGAACCGTGAGATCATGACCTGAGCTGAAGTCAGACGCTTAACCAACTAAGCCACCCAGGCGCCCCATGAACTGTTTGTTTTTAATGTTTTCCAGCTTCTCATATCGCTTTTCCTATATATAGGGATTTCACAATTTTGGATGTAAAAGCATAACAATATTTGACTATCTGTTCAGTATCCTAAAAAGAAGCTAGAATGTCCAAGAAAGGAATAAATTAATTTTAAAATATTCATTTCCAAAGAATATATAGTGGCATAGGGGAAAGTTCTTTATACAATGCTATTATTTTTTAAACGGCAGAGACAGAGAACTATACTTCAGTATTTTACAAACATATGTGTACATATTTTTTATTTTTTTAAAACTTATATCCAAGTTAGTTAGCATATAGTGCAGTGGTGATTTTAGGAGTAGAAGCCAGTGATTCATCCCCTACATATAACACCCAGTGCTCATCCCAGCAAGTGCCTTCCTCAATGCCCCTTGTCCGTTTAGCCCATCCCTCTCCAAAACCCCTCCAGCAACCCTCAATTTGTTTTCTGTATTTAAGAGGATCTTATGTTTTGTCCTCTTCCCTGTTTTTATATTATTTTTCCTTCCCTTCCCTTATGTTCATCTATTTTGTATCATAAATTCCACATATGAGTGAAGTTATATGATACTTGTCTTTCTCTGACTAATTGAAAAAGACTGGAGTGAAATAAATGTATTGGCACATTTATTTCACCTTCGGGTATTAAGGCCATTATTATTTTCTTTTTTTAAAATATAGTTTATTGTCAAGTTGGTTTCCATATAACACCCAGTGCTCATCCCCACAAGTGCCCTCCTCCATGCCCATCACCCCTCTCCCTCACCACCCCCATCAACACTCTAGCTATATTATTTTCTATTTTATATATTTTTGTTTCAAAATTGTCTATAATAAATGTGTATTCATTCTATTAGGAAAAAAGGTTGTCTTTTTCTAAATGACTAAGCTTCCATTCTCTTGAAATAATTCTAGGATCTTGTCTACTTATTCATGTTCTTTTTAGCAATAAAACCATCCTTAACTACCACATATCCTTAAAGCACAAAGACATTGATCCCAAATTTGAACATAAATAATTGAACTTTAAAATTCTACTATCCTACATCTCTCCATATGCCATGTATTGGCACATTTATTTCATACATAAAGAAGATATGGGAGGTAGGGGGGTACCTGGGTGGCTCAGTCGATTAAGCTTCCAACTTCAGTTCAGGTCATGATCTCATGGTTGGTGAGTTGAGGCCCCATGTCAAGCTCTGTGCTGACAGCTCAGAGCCTGGAGCCTGCTTTGGATTCTGTGTCTCCCTCTTTCTCTGTCCCTCCCCAGTTCATGTTCTCTCTCTCTCAATAACCAATAAACATTAAAAACAAGAAAAAAGAAGAAGATACAGGATAATAAGAAATTTTACTAGAACCTGGTGTGTCTGCCATTTTACCATTCACATCCTGTTGTACTTACTTTAGGCTTTATAAAGAGTACGTCACATACTAACAACTGAAACTTCACATGTTGGAGAGGCATAGCTTGAGGACATAAATAATAAATACATCCTGTCCCTAATTAAGGAGGAAGATTGTCATATGTCATTGGAGACAACATAATAGCTGCTTCTGTGGTGCCATCTTTTGCATTAGTCAAAATATTGCTTAGGAAATGCTTGTCAGGGGCACCTGGGTGGCTTAGTCGGTTAAGCGTCCGACTTTCGCTTAGGTCATGATCTCGCGGTTCGTGGGTTCGAGCCCTGCGTCGGGCTATGTGCTGACTGCCAGCTCAGAGTCTGGAGCCTGTTTCAGTCTGTGACTCCCTCTCTCTCTGAGCCCACCCTGCTCATGCTGTCTCTCTCTCTCTCTCTCCTAGAAATAAATAAAACATTAAAAAAAATTAAAAAAAGGAAATGCTTGTCAGGGTAAGATAAGGTTATATATACTGTTACTCACGGGACTGAGGACAGTCACCAAACATGTGTGTACAAGACAAAAAAAAAATTACTATGTAAAATCTTCATTCTTGAGTTACTCTCCAGTAGCATATATAGCAAAGAGAGGGTCTGAGATTCAGGAGGAAAACAGAAAGGGAATTCAAGCTCCCGAGTTGCTCTATAGGAGAGATTAGTGGGTAGGAGTCTCATTGGTACAAGGAGAGGTACCTTGTGAAACTACAGATGAACAATCATGGGTTCAAATCCCAATTATCCCACTTATTACCTTTGTAAACACTGATGAATCACACAGTGTCTTTGCTTCTCATTTTCCTCATTTGTGAAAGAAGAATTAAAATATTCAAACGGGTAAGATGATTAAAAGAATTACATGAAGAAATATATGCAAATTATTTGGGTCATAAATGTTCTGGTTCACTAGTAAGTGCCCATTCATCTGTGGTCCATCCGTGAGGAAGAAATTTAGGCATTTGATTGGTGTCAGGGATTGGGTTCCATGAGATGAAGTAGGTCGGAGGTTACTACCTAAGGCAGCACAGTGCCCTCACAGCAAAAAGAGCAAAAGTTAAGCCTGAATCCATTAACACTATTTTTTTTTCCAATTATGGGCCACAACCCATTAGTGAGATGCACATCAATTTACTATGCTATGATTAGCAGGTTTTTAAGTGTAATGGAACAGACTACATCAGAGTTCATCTAATGTGATAAGGGTAAGTTTCATGAAATTCTTGGCTTCGTTTCATATAGGTGTATATGTTAATGTATGTATGCTGGATTGTGATGTGAAAACATATATTACTGTGGGTCAAGGTCAAACAATTTTGAAAACCACTTCTTTAAGTTTTTTTTATGTTTATTTTTGAGAGAGAGAGAGAGCGAGCGAGTATGAGCAGGGGAGGGGCAGAAGGAGAGGGAGACACAGAATCCCAAGCAGGCTCCAGGCTCTGAGCAGTCAGCACAGAGCCTGACGTGGGGCTTGAACTCACAAGCTGTGGGATCGTGACCTGAGCTGAAGTTGGATGCTTAACTGATTGAGCCACTCAGGCATCCCGAAAACCACTTCTTTAGAAAAGCCAGGTTTCAAAATCTCAGCCCAAAGGTTCACATCACAATGACTCAGAGTTTGAAGGAATCAGGATAGGAACTGACTAGTACCAGTATGAGGGCAGAAACCTCAGTGATTGCGGGAACAGGTGTGGGGCATCCATACTCCCTACTCATATGAATAGTATGTAGTGAGCCAGGAGGACTTATCACAGGTACAGTAGATCCTAGATACTGGAAAGATCTGGCTCCCAGTATGTTGGGTGTTAGCAGCTTCCCACATATTCCCCAGGGAAACCACTGATCCCTCTACTAGGACACCGTGGGTTTTGTTCACCTGCCCTGTGGAACTCCTCATCTGGGACTTGGTTTCTTACCTCCCTCCTGCCATACACACCTCTTGGGACTGGGCCCTGTTCTCATTCTTCCTCACCTCACCTCACTCAGAGTTCTGTGGACTCGAAAGCACCTCGTTCCATTCCATGACCAGTCCCCACACCGCCCCTCCCCATTACATCCCGTCATTGGGCCCGAAATGGAATTGATTCCCCACAACTCAACGCAGAATCAGAACAGATGAAATCTCTCTCCAACATGAAGACCTTTCAATATTTACCACAGCTTTAAATTTGATTAGGTTATCTTATGTGTCTTTACCTAATCACCAGAACAGACCATAGAGGTGGAGCATGACCAGAAACCTCTTTCCGGGGCACCAGTAACAGAATACTGCCCCAACAGCAAACGGAGTGTCTTTGTTTATAGTACCTCCCAGCTTATCTCTGCCCACAAGGGTCTCACGCACAATTGGCAGGGGTCCTGCTGAGGTCCTGATAGCCAATATCCACCAGTGTCCTATAGAAAATTATCTTGATGTCATTTCAGGCTACCAAAATTCCAAAAATACTGTGAGGAAGTCGTGGAATGGTTTGTTAAAAATCCATTTATAACACACAGGGAGAGAAAAGAGATCAGGATAATTTAACACATTTAGATAGGGTACAGATAGGGTATAAGAGCCTCACTGCTTGAATTCTGGGTAAGCAATGTTCATTTGTCTTCTCTCAATCTCTCTCTCTCTCTCTCTCTCTCCCTCTCTCTCTCTCTCTCACACACACACACACACACACACACACACACACACACACATCATCCATCTTACTCTATCCAATGAAAAGGAAATAGCATCCCAGCAGGGTCAATAGCTGGGTTAAACTTTTAGAGGAATAAAGAAAAAGCAGGAAGGACTAAAATACTTTAAACTCCATCTAGTTTCATGTTTTTTCTGAAAGGCTACTATAGTAGTCGGTAAGCTCCATACATGAATAATAGAAAGGACTGCCCACATCCACATTCCCGACCCAGCCTAGGAAAGAAGGAAGAGAAGAGATGAAGGGGAAGCTCCCTCACAACTACACTGAAGAGAGGGGAAGAAAGCCAATGACTAATTAAGTAACAACAGCCTGGAATTACTTTTATGTTGCATGCTGTGTACATACCCTTCGTTAATTTTCACGATCTTGAATTTCCTTATTTCTATCTGGTATTATTTCTCTTTTTTGATTCTAGATTCCTTCAGAATTCAGATACACTGAGGTGTTGAGAAGGAACTTTCCTCAAGCTCAGTGGCCAACTTTCAAGCATGGTGTGAAAATTAACACACCAGAATCCCCGTTCCTCCCAGAATCACATCATTTCCATAATCTTCGTGGCCTTGGGCTTTTCCTTCCGGGCTTCCCTGCTAACGGGCCTGCGGGGCTGCCTAGGTCTAGGCCTCTGGGTCTTCTGGCACCTTAGCGCCATTTACACCATTCTATCCCTACCCCTGCTGTCTTAAGACATGCCTTTGCTAATGCCAACAAAACACCAGTAATCAGCAACCACTGACAGCAGCTCAGCAAACTCAGACGGAGAAACCTCTGAGAATTTTGGAGAATGGCTGACCTTTACCCAGCCTCCAGCTGCAGAGAGAAGCCTTACACCTATCTCCTCAGAATTCTAAAGAGACTGCTAATGTACACTAGATCTTGTAAACTCACAGGGAGCCATCCATTTTTTGGGTCTGCAACATATCTCTCTGGAGCTCCCTCCATAAAACATGGTTTGGCATGCTCAGGCCATGCCAGATGGCAAGTGACTTACTTCACGCCATCCTCAGTGATGAAGGTTCAGAAGTCATTCACCTTAAGCTTCTTCCACCAGCAAATGGCCCCAAAGGGGCAATGTTCAGAGACAGCTCATGGAAAAAGAATCTTAATACCCTCATTATTCCATCCAAGACACAGATGGGCTGTGCCCACCATCCGGTGCCCAGAAGTCAAAGTTTGCTGAAAACCAGGACATGGACATCAGTGTGGAACTGTTCACCATCTCCTGCAGAAAGCTAATCAGCAATCTATCTACATACTACAAACAATTATTGAGCTTCTCCCATGTTCCAGGCACAGTGCAGACACTCATATTCGGAGCTAAGGAGTTCACAGGCTAGAAGGAGAGAAATGAGAGGTCTAAGTAGACAGTTACTACACAGCACGATAAACACTGTGACGGCAGGAAGCACTGGCTTCTGGGGAAGCTTATGAGAAGACATCAGGAAGGGCTTCCTGAGAAGTTGATGCTCAAACCAAGCCTTAAAGGACAAAACAGGAGTCAGTGGGGTAGAGACAGCAGAGGGCACATCATGTGAGGATGGTCTGGACAATGAGGAAACCTGGGACATTTGGGCAGCTGTTCAGTCAACAGGTCAGCGAGTGAGGTGGTGCGATGTGGCAAGAGGTGAGAATGAAGAAGGAGAGTCAAGGGAGGCAAAAGTCTAGAGGTTCTTGGTGAATTCGAAGGTGCTTCCAATCAGGATCTCTATTTTCTTAAAAAGAACCATAGAAGAATGGAATTTTAGGCATGTATCAACTAAGGCCACCTATTTTATACACGAGTAAGCTAAGGCCCATCGAGGTCAAATCAGGGTAAGAGGCAGCACACTGAGATGATGGGATGATAGCAGTTCACATATGTGTAACACCTGACAGTCCACCAAGCTCTTCTACTTATCAAAAATGGAGCGAAATGTGCACAAGTTAACAGACCTGAGTTGTCAGCAGGCCTCAATCACTGCCTGGGATGAGTGATCCTCAGTGAGTCCTTTCATGGCTCTGGATCCCCTTTTCACATCTACAGGATGAAAAGGCTGGCTCACTAATGCTTCTCCCAGTTCCAACACTCCATGTTTCTAAAAGCTGGTTCTTCCAAGTCTTTACTGCCATATTGGAAAACAAAAACTTCTCCTACAAAGGCCTCGAGTTATAATTTCCTGAAGGTTTTCAAGATGGATCTAACCCACATTTCTAATCACAATCCATTTCCTGCTCAGATCAACTGTTCACAAGTAATCTGACATCACCCTTATTAAAACTATCTCCAATGAAACCCAAAAACAAGTTGCCTCCATAAAGTCTGGAAATTCCTCCAAAACCAAAGAGTCCTCGCTGCACTTCACACTGAATTTGTTCCCTTTGCAAACAAAGTGCCCCAAATTACAGCTTGCTTTCTTTTTTAGTTTAAATTTAGGCACTGAAAACCCACAGGGACATTCTATAATAAAGAAATGAATATGTTGTACCTTCTGCCTTTCTCGTCATCTGTTATTAGAGACGCTTGCAGCAGAGCAGGCTGGCGTTGCTGAGGGACCCCTCCAGGCCTGCTGCTAATTCTCGTTATGGGGCGAGGCGCACAACCTGAGAGGCCCCCCGTCTCCCGGAGAGGGGGCAGCGCGGCCGTGGACACACAGCACACAGCACACAGCACACCGAGAAGGTGCGGGTACGCGCGACGCAGCAGGGGCGGGGCGCCTCGCAGCAGTGACCGTGTTTCACCAACGACCTGAAAATCAAGAGAAGAAAAAAAATGTAATTTGCGGGGTTTCTCAGCAACGGCCTCTGTTTTAAAACAAGAGTTCTGTGCTTCAAGGCCCCGTGCGCTAGCGCGGGGTCCCCACCTGCAACAGCGCAGCCTGTCCTCAAGGGCCCTGCGGGGACGGCGACGGCGACGAGGAAGGCGGCCNCCCGCCGGGGGCGCCCGGGCTGCACAGCCGGCCCTGCGCCGGAGCAGCGCCCTTCTCGGACCTTCCTTGGCCACATCAACTCCCACTCTCTCCTCTTCAAAACACAACGTAGCAACATCTAACAACATGTTAAATATGCGCTCGTTTTGATCCGATTTGATCCAACTACCCACTTCAGGAAATGCAAGCTTGAGGTTTTCTCCCCCAGGGTGAGCGTCAGCTCTTCTAGGACGTTCTTTCTGCACTGGAGGCCTGGCCACACACACAGCACCCCTCGTATATCATTTATCGCACAACGTGTAACTATTTGTTCACAAGGTGTTCTCCTCACAGCAAACCTGAGCCGCTCGCGAAACGGACATTCCTAGTAAGTCTGGGTAGACAGACAAGAACGTAAGCAAGCAAATAAACACATAAATACACGCTTTCTGGTAAAAGCTGAAAAAAAGGGGGATAATGAGATCTCTAAATAAAGAATATTTAGAGGAAAATATTTAAAGGGAAATCTCCCTTTTTAACTTGCTGTGCACTTACTGTGCATCAACAGCTGACACGTTTAAATCTAAACGCTCTCCTGAAAGTCGGTCCCACGCACTCTGGTACCGACGCTGTGCTGCAGCCGCGCAGGCCCCGTCTGCGCACGCGTGCTCCCCGGGGCCGCAGGCAGAAGCCGCGGCCTCTACTTCTTTCGCCGACCCCCACAGGTCACCTAGCAGAACAGGCTGAACAGCAGGATTTCAATCACTACCTGGTTGATCGGTCATAGAAATAACTTAAGGCACAGGAGCTACTGACCAGATCTACGAATAAAGAGATCAAACCCATGAATCCAAAAATGCTCACTATTAACTTCAACCCGGATCTGTGCCTGGCCCCTGACTAGCTCATTAAAAAACAACAAAAAACACTAAGGCCGTAGATCACTATAACTCTAATATGTAATCTGAATTTACTGTCTATAAAGTGAATTTGTGACTCATAAGAATCCTTATTTTGAAGGAGTACAGAAACCTAGAGGAAGTGAATCATGCATAGCCTCTGATTTCCACACCCTCTATTTTCTGTTTTATGGCAGCCCCATAAGAGAATAACTGTTACCATTAGAAGAAGAAGGAAAAGGAAGAGAATCACACACATAATTAGAAAGACTGAACAGGCATGTCACAGATTGGGAAAAAATTATCACAAAACATATACATGAAGGGGCCCCTGGGTGGCTCAGTTGGTTGAGGGCCTGACTCTCGATATCAGCCCAGGTCATGATCTCACACTTGTGGGATTGAGCCTCGCGTCAGGCTCCACACTGACATTCCTGCTGAGAGAATCCCTACTTGGGACTCCTCTCTCGCGCGCGCTCTCTCTCTCTCTCTCTCTCACTCTCTCGTTCTCGCTCTCCAACTCTCTGTCTCTGCCCCCTCCCCTGCTCATGCTCTCTCTCTCAAAATAAATAAATAAACTTAAAAGAACATATATATGGAATATTATTGCACATGTACAAGATGGGCAAAGTCTTTAAAAATTTGACATTAAGAAATGTTTTCAAGAATGTGGCTCATTGGACAAAAATAAAGGAATGTAGCTCACTGGGAACCCTCATCCATTGCTGACCGAAGTGCAAATATATCCAGCTGCACTTGATTCTCATTATCGGGAGTAGTTATGTTCTATAAAGTTGCCATAAACACTGAATTAGCAAATGTTGAACCCATTGCTCCTGGGGGAAGGAAAGGAATATTTTCCCACAAGTGTCTAGTCACAGTGTTCTTGTCAACCAATCAAAACAGAAATTTGTTTTATGTGTGTTCTGTTCAAAGACATATCTTATTCAATATATATTTTTGATTCACCAACATTGAATTCATGGCTAATAGTACTATAACTAATGCCTAAAGGAAACATCTAAAACACATATTTTCTCTGTAAGGCATATCCTAGCTTTCTTGTGCTTAGGAATACTAGACACTACTTTAGCAGCACAGACACTTGGGGGCCATTTTAAATGGTGAAATCAATGAAAAGAACAAAAATATGGAAAACTTGGCACTAACAGGCACATACATAAAGAACACTTGTTTATAGTAAGAGAGCTGAAACACGAAGGCAATGTCACCATATTCAGCCTCAGCTGGAAGTGTGCACACTAGCAGCTCAAAACAATTTGCCACTCTGCACCTGTCTTTAATTCACCGTGAAAGCAACATAAGTATTGACCTCAGAGTTACAGATAAATTCTATCAAGTAGGAGAAATAATAAATGCAGAATCTGCAAATAATGAAGATGGACTATACTTTGGAAAAGAGCATTTATAATAATTATTATAAATCAATTTAATGATGAGCATGTACTGTAATCTAGCAATTCCCTCCTAGATGTAAACCTTATAAAAATCTTGTAGAGGCACCTGGGTGACTCAGTCAGTTGAGCGTTCCAGGTTGGTTCAGGTCATGATCTCACAGTTCGTGGGTTCAAGCCCCACATAGGCTTTGAGCTGTCAGCACTCCAGCTGAGCTGGAGCCTGCTTTGGATTCTGTGTCTCCCACTCTCTCTGTTCCTCCCCTGCTCACTCTCTGTCTCTGTCTCTCTCTTAAAGATAAATAAATATTTTTTTAAATCCTTAATAAACTAAAAATTAAAAATTAAAAAAATGTTTGTTAATGTTCCTCAGAAAGTATATACAGATTTATTTGTAATACATCATTCATAACAGCCCCAAACTGAAAGCAACCTAAATACCCATCCTTAGTAGAATGGGTACATATACTGTAGAATAGTTACACAGCTGCAATACCATACAGTAACATTTTCAAACTACAATGACATGCAACAATACAAATGACTTTCACTAGTGTAGAATGAAAGATGACATGCAAATGTCGTGTTGAATGAAAGAATACTCACTATATGATCCCATTTTATAAAACATAGAGTTTTTAATACTTCATTTTTTGTTGAATACAAATAGGTGTGATTCTATAAAGAAAAGCCAAATGAGGCTCAGTGGGTTAAGTGTCCCACTTGACTCCGGCTCAGGTCATTATCTCATGGTTTATGGGATTGAGCCGCACACTGGGCTTTTCACTGAGAGATGGAGTCTGCCTGGCATTCTCTCTCTCCCTCTCTGCCCCTCTCCCCACGTGTGTTTGTTTGCATGTGCATGCACATGCACTCTCTCTCAAAAAAAAAAAATTAAAAAATTTTAAAACATATTTTTAAAAAGTCAAACCTACTACAATTACTTAAAATATGCACATAGGTGGGGTGCCTGGGTGGCTCAGTCGGTTAAGGGTCCGACTTCGGCTCAGGTCATGATCTCGCGGTTCATGGGTTTGAGCCCCGCATCAGGCTCTGTGCTGACTGCCAGCTCAGAGCCTGGAGACTGTTTCGGATTCTGTGTCTCCCTCTCTCTCTGACCCTCCCCTGCTCACGCTGTCTCTCTCTCTCTCTCTCTCAGAAATAAATTTAAAAATATTAAAAAATAAAATATGCACATAGGTACCATTCTGTGTATATGGTACACTTTATAATAAAAAGAAATGTTTAATGTTTTTTAAAATGGTCAGAATGCTCCCCAAGTAAGATTTTCATATGAGATGAGGAGGAAAGACAAGCAAGATGTACTTGCAAAGAGGCTTTTTAGCTTTTCCCCATGATTACCACTTTACTAAGAGCATACATCAATTCACTTGCCTTTTCTTAATATTATATTTGAGTTGGAGGGCTTCATTTATCTCACAATTAAATAAGCAAAAAATGTAATGAATACAATGTATTTACTTACACCCATGTAATTTACGCCCATTTCATTTGGCATGAAACAGAAATAGCCAAATGAAATCATGAAGTTAGCCAAAGCCATACCTGAGCCACAAAAGTTAATGCATAAAATTGTATCTGGTGGAAGTCCCTAGAACCTTCTACATAGAAGTGTACTCGTGAGAGCTCTAAGCACCTTGGAGAACAAATACAAAAAGTTGAATTGTCTACACAACAACATCAAAGCCACAAAGTGTAAAACAAAATAATCCTCACAGTAACCAACTTTTCTATAGGATGTATAACTTTTTTGATCATGATATTCAGTGGATTCACCTTTCATCTATTAACCCAGAGTCCATCACTTGCCCTATACAGATGAGTGGCCTTGAATTAGTCAAGTAACTTCTCAGGTGTCTAGTTTTCAGTACATAGGGTATGGGTCAGCAAACTCTAAATTGCTTTCCAGTGCTAACATTCTCTGAAACTTGGAGTGAAATATTTTTAAAGGAGAATCCTTCACCTTAATGCTCAACCTGCATTCATCTGCATTTAAATGATAAATGACCTGACAACCAAAGGATATGACACAATCAAAAGGCAATTGGGAGCAACTGGGTGTCAGTGGGTTAAGCTTATGACTCTTGATTTCTGATCAGGGCTTGATCTCAGGGTCATGAGTTCAAGCCCTGCACTGGACTCTGCACAAGGCATGAAGCCTACTTAAAAAAAAAAAAAAAAAATCAGAATCTCAAAGGAAGTATCATAATTTTAATCTTCCTATGTAAACTGACCTAAAATGGAGGTTGTTATCAATAAATCCTTCAGCATGTAGAGCAAGAACTCAGACCTTAGGGAACAAAAAGGGAGACATAATTAAATATAAAGAAAAGGACATATTTGATAGTACAATCACTTCACAGATTTTCTGAAGGGCCCTTTTCCAAGCTGTTCCTCACTGCCCTTTGTGGCCTTTCATAAAGGAATTCATTAGGCTTTGAGAAGTGCTGGTTGACATTTGTAATACGTGTTTCAGTGAAATTATACAATTTAGCATAATATGTGTGCTAAATGTGAAAACAATAAGAGCAGTGATCTTTAATTCAAATAAATCCATAAGCATATCCAACTTCCTGTTCTGCCTGCTATACAAGATTACAAGATTTTAACCTTGTACTTAAAGCGTTAGTAGGTGAAGGGCCCCTGAGTGGCTCAGTCAGTTAAGCATCTGATTTTGGCTCAGGTCATGATTTCATGGTCTGTGGGTTCAAGCCCTGTGTCGGGCTCTGTGCTGGCAGCTCGGAGCCTGGAGGCTGCTTCGGGTTCTATGTCTCCCTCTCTCTCTGCCTGCCCCCCTTACACTCTGTCTCTCTCTGTCTCTCAAAAATGAATAAACAGGATCATCTGGGTGGCTCAGTCGGTTAAAAATCCAACTTCGAAAAACAAACAACCCAGTGAAGAAATGGGCAAAAGATATGAACACACACTTCTCCAAAGAGGACATCCAGATGGCCAACAGACACATGAAACGATGCTCAGCATCCCTCCTCATCAGGGAAATACAAATCAAAACCACACTGAGATACCACCTCACGCCAGTCAGAGTGGCTAAAATGAGCAAATCAGAGAACTCTAGATGCTGGCGAGGATGTGGAGAAACGGGCACCCTCCTACACTGTTGGTGGGAATGTAAACTGGTGCAGCCCCTCTGGAAAACAGTGTGGAGGTTCCTCAGGAAACTAACACTAGAACTCCCCTAGGACCCAGCAATAGCACTGCTAGGAATTTACCCAAGGGACACAGGAGTGCTGATGCATAGGGGCACATGTACCCCAATGTTCATAGCAGCACTCTCCACAATAGCCAAAACATGGAAGGAGCCTAAGTGTCCATCAACGGACGAATGGATCAAGAAGATGTGGTTTATCTATACCATGGAATACTACATGGCAATGAGAAACAATGAAATCTGGCCATGTGTAGCAACATGGATGGACCTTGAGGGTGTTATGCTGAGCGAAATAAGTCAGGCAGAGAAGGACAAATATCATATGTTTGCACGTATAGGAGGATTAGGAGGAACTTGACGGAGGAACAAGGGGGAGAAGAAGGGCGGAAATGGTGGGGGAAAGGGAGAGAGGCAAACCATGAGAGACTCTTGAATGCTGACAAAAACTGAGGACTGATGGATGTGGGGGGGAGGGGGGATGGGCATGGAGGAGGGCACTTGTGGGGAAGAGCACTGGGTGTTGTATGAAAACCAATTTGACAATAAACGATTTGTAAAAAAAGAAAAAAAAGATAAAAGTCCAACTTTGGCTCAGGTCATGATCTCACAGCCCATGAGTTCAAGCCCCGCATCGGGCTCTGTGCTGACAGCTCAGAGCCTGGAGCCTGCTCCAGATTCTGTGTCTCCTTCTCTCTCTGCTCCTCCCCTGCTCACTCTCTCTCTCTCTCCCTCTCTCTCAAAAATAAACATTTTTAAAAAATGAATAAACATTAGAAAAAAAAAAAGTATTAGTAGGTGTTGAAGAAGCCTCGAACAGCCATCACCTCCTTATGAGCACAGGTCTACGGGTCCTGGCCTTCAGCACTGGGTCTGGGTGAGGAGCTAATGCTCCAAATGGCCGTCTCTGTCCTCCACGGACAGTATAGGCAACAGATAAGAAAACACGGAGGTTTTAAGGGCTTTTGTGGAGACTGATGTTAAATCTAGTTTGCTGTTTTAATAAACTATTAAAATTGAAGAGCAAATGATCTTATGGACATTTGGGGCTTGTTGAAATCCTCTCTCCCCACATTTGAAATTCTTCAGCACACTAAGCCCTACTCTGTCCCAGAAGTCAACATCCTAGAAGAGTCCTGACGGGATTGTTGATTTCAGTAAGAGGAAAAAAGATATTCCTCATCTTCCATTGCAAGAATGACCTCACCAACATCTGCTGAGTTCTTACAGTGCCAGGCACTGTTAACGTTTTACGTGCATCGTCTCTTGTAACACTCGTAACAAGTCCAAGTAGTGAATACTATCATGATCCTCACTTTATGGATAAGGACACTGGAGGCCTGAGACATTAAGTAATTTGCCCAGGATCACGCAGGAAGTACGGGGTCTAGGAATGGACCCCTGCAGCCCAGACACGGTACCGCAACGCACATCTTTTCAAAACATCTCTCCACATCGTTGTCACCTTCTTCCTTCCTGTCCTGTATCACAGTAAACACCATGTAGGTTCCCTGCACAGTCCCCAGTAACCCTCATCCTCA
This sequence comes from Crocuta crocuta, assembly GCF_008692635.1. Lineage (NCBI taxonomy): Eukaryota > Metazoa > Chordata > Mammalia > Carnivora > Hyaenidae > Crocuta > Crocuta crocuta. Next base: position 1,394,607 of record NW_027527932.1, on the reverse strand, counting down.
GAACTGCCTACACACACACACACACACACACACATACACACACACACACCTTTACCTTTTTGGTCATAGCTGACTGAACCGTGAGTGGACAGCTGACCCAAGCTGGGCCGCTCGGAATCTCTCTCTCAAGCATTTAAACTGAAGGCACCCGTGTGGCAGCAGTGGGAGCTGCCGTGTTAACGGCCAGAGTCTCGGGTGGTCGAGTTGCCGAGGGTCCCGGAGCTGCCCGGCTGAGCCCCTTTCAGCGTGTTGCTTATCCGGTTTTCCTTCAGTTCCATGAGGCTTCTTCTCATGAATCTAGGGTGCACAGGAGTGGTAACTAAGACACAGTCATTTTCAAGCAGCTACTGTGTGACAGGAACACAGATAGGAACTCAGTGGGTGGAGCCAGACATTAAAACTAACCACACAAATAAATACATAGTTGCCAGTTGTAAAAGGTGCCACAGCAAAGAAGTATGGGTGCTCCTAAAGAGGGAATTACTTTTGTCATAAATGAGATAATATATGTAAAGCACTTAGCACAGGGCCTGGTTCCTAACAGGCTCTCGGTGTATGTATGTATATTCTTTGGCCAAATTCTCTCTAAATAATAAATAATAGTTCTGGCACATCTTCCTGGTTGAGGGCCATTTCCTGCCAGACTGTTCTAACTGACTACTAATTCACTCCCTGCCTTTGGTTTGTGCTGCCAAATTATCATTCCCAAAATATCCCTTTGTTATGCTGCCTATTTGTATCCTGTGCCAAAGAATTCAGACTCTTTCCTGTAAGCCAGCTGTGAGGCCTCCGATGGGAGAAATGTAGGTAAGCAAGAGTCTCTTCTACCCGCCCCCCTTCCTTACTCGGGAGGTGTGGGGGTGCATGGATGAGTGACAGGCAGGCCACGACAGCACTCGTATTTTCTACCTAATTAAGTAGGTAGCCCAGCAATCCCATCTGCCCTGGTAAGTTCTGGCCAATGAGGGACAGCGGAGGAAAGGCGAGAGTAGCCAGCTCTGAGGTGAGCCCTTCACTCTTCAGTCTCGGGAAGAGGGCTCTGATCACTTGGAGCAAACTTCTCTGGAGACGGTCAGGTCAGTAACAAGTTCAGCCACCTGCCCACTTGGCCTGAGCTCCCGTGGATACCCGGGTGTTAGAGACATTCTCTTTGCGGAGCAGGGGAGACTCAGCCCCAGGTGCTCCTCTGCCATGTTTTCTCCTCCTCCGCCTCTTCCCTCTTCCCTTTCATCTCTTATAATAAAGCATGTTGTGACACTTAATGTGGCCACACAAGGGAACAATCAATTGCACAGTATTATGCACAAGGACCTACCTGGTTTACAATGGGAATTACAGCTGTAGGAAATAGGGTTTACTCTAGAAAGAATAATGAAAGCATAAAAACTTTATTTTATGAATCATACCACCCTATGTGGAAGCAAAGTGCACCTTATGAAAAAATCATTGCATCCACAAAACCAAATCCAAGTCTGCCCCTGAAGGGGTAGTGAGTTTGACTGAACACATTACTTTTTCCAGGGAAACACTATGGTATCCATCAAATGGCAACTTTGAAATGACCTAGGACTTAGGGAAATTGCTTACAAACTAGCAATGAAATGTAAACTTCCTTGCCTGCCAGATTTTTTTTCTCACTCCAATTTTAAAATGTAAGTAAAAAGAGACCCTTAGAGAAAGTTCAGCGGGTGGGGCAGAAGTAAAGCAACATTTTCTACCTCCACAGTGCCAGTTGACCAATCAGTTTAATACGTGCTGGGCACCTCTCAGCCTGAGTCCAAAATCCGCCACTTTCCTGCTTATCATCGCGCGAGTTCCGGCTGCGACCGAGGGTCTTGTCCATGGGACTAGCGGGTTTGGGTCTGAGCTCTCTGGCCTGACTGCCTCTCTCCTAGTACTGATCCTTGCAGTTTTCAGGAGGCCAAACGGAGAGGAGCTAATAAAATTCTGAGATGTTTTCTGGTTGGCGATAATTTCGAAAGCCATTGTGCAAATTTTCCCCCCATCTTTGAAGTCCTGGGGGCATGAAAGAATAAAGGGGAAACTAACTTTTAAAAAGGATGAATGGTATTCAGACTAGACTTCAGATTAAACTACATTTTTAAATCTGAAAGCAAGAACCTGACTTGGAGCTAAGTATTCAAAGGTCAATACCATAGGGGCACCGAGGTGGCTCAGCTGGTTAAGTGTTCGACTTTGACTCAGGCTATGATCTCACGGTTCACGAGCTCGAGCCTCATGTCGGGCTCTGTACCGACAGCTCGGACCCTGGAGTCTGCTTTGGATTCTGTGTGTGTGTGTGTCTCTCTCTGCTCCTCCCCTACTTGCACTCTGTCTCTCTCTCAAAAATAAATAAACATAAAAAAAATTACAAAGATCAATACTACATAGTATTTGCATCAGTCCAGTAGAAAGACAACCATTTTAAATACTTTCAGGAACAACACAGGTTTATAGAAGATTGAAAAATATATTCACTATTTTGATGCCCAGTAGCTGCCACGCTTCTTATATTAGCGTCCGATTCTGCCTCCTCCGCGGCAGTCAGTCTGGATGTAGTAACTCAGTCATGGTATTACGTCCAAAACCAAACTAAGTCAACTGGACACCAATCTCATGGGAAATTATGTACAAGGTGCTATGGAACAACAAAAAGGATTCATAACTCAGCCAGCAAAGATCAGAGGTTTCCTGAAGTAAGTGATGCTGGACTGGAGTCATGATGGCCAATCAAGAGTTAGGGAAATAGGGTCAAAAATAACGCACAAAAGAAAAGACATGTGGGGAGAAAAAAGAACAGCACAATGGAGACAAACACATATCATTTATTCCAATAAAATGTTTGAAAATAATACTAATGTTCAGGCCTCACCCCATACATACTAAATAAGAATGTTTGTAACTGAGGCCAGGCACTAGTCTTTCCTGAAAGGCTCCCAGATAATTCTAACGGCAGCTAGAAAACCAGCACAACAAACCACAACAGACACGCACCTGCACCCGCACGGCGGACGCCTCGCACTCTGGGGCCAGGCTTCACTTCCACTTATTTCTCCACCGCGTGGCCCCCTTGCAGATCCTCAGACAGGCCCTGCCTTCGTAACTGCTTACACAGCCTCCTCCTTCCTCCAGCCGCTGGGAGGCTGCCCTTCTGGCTGGATATCTGGAAAGCTGTCGTTCTTCACGGCCAGCTCAAAGCCTCGCTTCCCTGGGAAGCCTTTCCTGATTCCACTGCAGATGGAGGAGCTCCTTCCTGTCTTTCCCCAACACTTATCCCTACCTCCACTGGAGTGACCATCTCACAGTCTTACACTTTTCACATCTCCCTCCACACTAGACTGGAGCAAGGATCTGTCTTATTTTTGTATCTCTGGCATAGTATATATGCTTGCTGCCCAACAAATACATGTGAAAATACAGCAGAGAGGAAGGAATCCACCCATCTCCTTCTTCTGATGGGTACTGGCATACTACACACCATTTCTTCCACTCAAGTAAAAAGCCTAACGTCTTTAGAATTCCTTTTCAGGGTAGTCATGCAAGAGGAACCCTTGTTTAAATATGGAAATAACCAGCTACTACTATTTCAGTTTGATATCTTTGGAGAAACTCAAAGTTGAGGACGTAGAATAGGCTGCTTGGGCCAGGTAATCTTTTCAATGTTTTATATAGCCACTCCTTCGCCTTTGCAGGGTTGGAGAATACATAAGAATACAGAAATCACAGTCTATCTCTTCACCTACATCATAGGCCCCTTGGGGACAAAAGCTGCTGTGAATTTACAGGCCATTAACACAGCATCTGGCTTTGAAGAAAAACTCAATAAATGTGTAGAAATAAAATTGTCAATAGCTTCTGTGCCTGGGGTCCCGGCTGGATCCCTCTGGACCCACAGACGAAGTCTGTGTCTGTGCGAAATCATCCCCTTGCATTATTTCTCCAGCCAAGACTAAGGATCTTGGGTTCTTACTCCAGCTCTGCCACTTACTGGCCACATGACCGTGGCTTCTTCACCTTGCTGAGCCTCAGTTTCCTCAGCTAGATAGTTCTCACTCAAAGTCTTTTATGCAATTGCAGTCAGATAGTAACTGGGCTGGAATCACCTTGGAGGCATCCTCATTCACAAATCTGGGAATTAATGCTGGCATTTTGGTGGGATGTAATCTGGGATATCAGCTGCAATACCCTACACAGGGCCTTTGCATGTGACCTGGGCTTCCTTTCCTCACACTGAAGTGGCTGGGTTTCAAGAACAAGTTGACCCAAGAGAGCAAAGTAAGTACATGGCACTTTTATGACCTAGTTTTGGATGTCACATAGTATCACTTCTGCTGTACTCTGTTGGTCAAAGCAAGTCACAAAGGTCCACCCAATTTCAAGGAGAAGGAATATACACCTCACCACTCTGATACTACCACCCTGTAAGAGCAGCATGTGAGATGGGAAATATTGGGTTGTTACCTTTGAAAAATGCCATAAAAGGACGCCGATGCACATAAAATGAGACAGTGATATAAAGTACTTAGCCCAGTGCCTGGCCCATGGTAAGTGCTCAATAAACAGCAGCTATAGGTATTTCTGTATTAGTACTGGAGTGGTCCTTTCACTTTCCAGCTGTGGCACAGGAAGCACATGGACCATCACCACAGATGAGCTGTGTAATCACATGGCCACAGAAGATCATGTCACCAGTTAGTGGCAGAGCCAGGTTTTGAGCCCAGCTATGTGGCTACAGAGTCTGCCTTATTAATCTCTACATCATGAAATTCCTCTTTGGGAATGTCTGTCTCAGTGATGAACCTGAGAACCTGAGGAAGGAAGAGAGCAGCCATCAGTGAAATGAACGGCCCATTAGGTTGGGAACACCCAGTACTAACTCTATGTCCATGGACACTAGTGGGGTAAAGAACCTTAGACAATTCACATGGACCCTTACCCAGGGCTCAGTTCCTAAAGAAGAAGATCCTCGCAATCCTAGCATTGACTATGAACAGCATTTTGTTTTCCACCAAAACCATGCTGGGTCAGGAGAACCTGTTCATGTCACTCTTTCTGTACGAATGAAGCCGCAGAAAGGCAACTCGGGCAACCAGCGCACCAGGGAGGCAGGGGAATCTGACGTAAGTGCACAAGGCTGACGAGAGGTGAAGATGAGCTCTCCCCACCAGGGAGGTGGTGAGGTGTGAGGGCATGGACCCTGGAAGCAGGCACTGGGCTCCACTCCTAACCAGTTAGGTGACCTCCCTGAGCCCTCGTTTCCTTGTTTATAAAATAGGGGAGTAACAATAAGAGAACTCATGATGAAGGACTGTTGTGGGGGCTAAAGAAGCCAGGGCTTAAAGGGACACCTGGGTGGCTAGGTCGGTTAAGCATCCGACTCTTGAGCTCAGGTCAAGACCCTTGAGCTCAGGTCTTGATCTCAGCGTCATGAGTTCAAGCACCATGTTTTGTTCTATGCCGAGCGTGAAGCCTACTTTTAAAAAGGGAGGGGGAGAGAGAGAGAGACAGAGAGAGAGAGAGAGAAGCCAGGACTTGGAAAACAATGGCTGAGTGCCTGGCACCTAAAAAGTGTGCAAACAGCATTAGTGATGGTGAGGGTTCTAAGATTATGGAGTTCCCAGGGCCCCGTTACATGGGGCTATGCGGATGCGAAAGGCTGGAGACCCTCCCACCCCCAGGAGCCTGATGAGACCTGCCCCACAACTTGAACTTCTCCTTCGTAACCCGCACTGCATGGCCATTTCTCTTTCAGCTCCTACATAGACTGTGGTGCCCATGAGGGCACAGACTTCTTTTCTCACCTTTAAATCCCCAGCACTGTGCTTGGTACCTAATAAATATTTGCTGAACTAATCAACACATGAATAAAATAAAAATTCAACTCCCTATTCAAAAAAACAAAATAAAATAAAAATATTTTTTTAATCTCAGCCTTACTGTCCAGACAGACAATATATTTTAAGAATTCAGTATGCTCCCCTCCTCCTTACAGTTGTCGTTCTCTTCTCTGCCTCTTAGGATTTCTTCTTTCCTTCAATAAATATTTATTAAGAACCTATTTTGTCTGAGTTCTGGGAAACAGCAATAAATTTTTTAAAAATAAAAATAAAAACTCTCCTTTCACTGAGCTATTTCTAGTATGGGAAACAGACACTGAAAAGGCAAAATAATAGCTAAATATAATTTCAGACAGCAAGTGCTATGAAGGAAACAGGGTGTTGTGCTATAGAATATCTGGGCTGAGCAAGCCTACAGAACCAGCAAGAAGAATCTGGAGCTACCCTGGCATTAAATGGCAAGGACTCTCCTTCCTCCCGGGGCCTAAGACAGCCTTCTCTGAAGGATGATACTAAGTAGTCAGGAGACAGGATTCTGACGCAAGTGCTCAACCCAGGAAGTGCTCTTCGTCTTTACCGGGAATGCGTGCAGCCCGGGGAAGCTCCTTCAACCCACTCAGGCAGCACCAGCAGGGATCTGTTAAAACTACAAGGGCACCAATCAGACCAAAATAGTACAACAAAGGCTCCGAAAATTAGATTGTCACTGAAATCGCAGCCTACAAAAGTAGGCCAGGACTTGCACGCTAAACCTAAAAAGGGTGACTACCTGCTAAAACAAAATATTAAATAAGATTCAGAGTCTCCTGATGTAATAACCAAGATATCCAGGATACAAACCATCAGACCAAGAAACAAGAAAATCACAACTTGAATGAGAAAAGACAATCAACTGACAGCAACACCTGGATAAATCAGACGTTGGGAAATACCAACAAAGATTTTAAAGGAGCCGTCCTAAATACGCCTCAGTAAGCAATTAAAAATGCTCTTTAAACAAATGAAAAAATATAAAATCTCAGCAAAGAACTAGAAGTAATGGGAAAGAAATGGAAATTATAGAAGTAATAAATACAATAACCAAAATTTTAAAATCTGACTGGATAGATTCAGTAGCAAAGTGGAGATAACAGGACAGAATCACTGAACTTGAGCCTAGATTAATAGAGATTACCCAATATGAACAATAGAGAGAAAATAGACCAAAAAATAAACAAACAACAAATAGTCTCAGAAACTTGAGGGTCAACAACAAAAGATCCAATATTAGCGTCACTGGAGTCCTAGGAGACAATAAAGAGAGTAGCTAAAAAAGTATTCCAAGGGGCACCTGGTCGGCTCAGTCAGCTAAGCAAGCCTCTGACTTCAGCTTAGGTCATGACCTCGCAGTTTGTGGGTTCAAGTCCCACGTCGGGCTCTGTGCTGACAGCTCAGAGACTGGAGTGTGTTTCTGTTTCTGTGTCATCCTCACCCCACTCATGCTCTGTCTCTTTCTCTCTCAAAAATAATAAACGTTAAAAAAAATTTTTNCCAAGCGAAAGTCGGACGCTTAACCAACTAAGCCACCCAGGCGCCCCAATAAAACATTTTTAAAAAGTGGCTAAAAATCCCCAAATATGGTAATTAATGTAAATAAATAAATAAATCCACATAGTCAAAAAGGTGAGTGGATCCTAAATAAGAGAAGCGCAAAGAAATCTATACTAAGACACATCATAATTGAATTTCTGGAAATTGAAGCCAAAGAAAAATCAAAAGCAGTCAAAAAATTATATTACCTATAGAGCACACCAACTTAAATGGCAAGAGATCTCTCAGATTTCTCATCTAAAACCATGGAGGCAAGAAGGAAGAACATTTTTCAAGAGCTGAAAAAGGAAAAGAACTGTCAATGATGAATTTTATATCTGGCAAAACTATCCTTTAGGAATAAAAGGTAAATAAAGACCTTCTGAAATGAAAGAAAACTAAAAAAAAAAAATTGTTGTTGGAAGACCTACCCTTAAAGAATGGCTAAAGCAGGTTCTTCAAACAGAAAGGAAATGACAGAAGAAAGAAACTTGTGGCATCAGGAAGGAAGAAGAAACAACATAAAGAGCAGAAATATGGGCAAACAGAATAGATTACCATTCTCACAAGTTTTCTAAATTATATTTGGTATTAAAGCAAAAATGACAACACTATCTGATACTCAAGACAATGATATTTAAAAGTGTTAAAGGGAAAGGACATAAACAGAAGGAAGGGCTCAACACTTCACTGGAAATGGTAAGTGCTGGTATCATTAGGTGGTGGTAAATCACATTATACTGAAACACTCAATGCAACTACTATGAAAGTTATACAAAATGAAACACACGAAAACATATCATTTTTACAAACCCCTCAGCCTAGTTATAAAAACACAGTGTTTTATACCTAATACCTGATGGCTAATTTATGAAAAACACACTAATGACAAAATGTGTGCAGGTTTGATTCAAACCAGAAATTGAATATTAGTCTATTAACAATAAATAAATTACTAAATGGCCCACTTGGTATTTTCCCTGAGATGTGTTTTAAAAGATTTTCTTTGGGGCACCTGGGTGGCTCGGTTGAGTGGCCGACTTTGGCTCAGATCATGATCTCACGGTTCGTGGGTTCGAGCCCTACATCGGGCTCTCTGCTGACAGCTCAGAGCCTGGAGCCTGCTTCAGATTCTGTGTCTCCCTCTCTCTCTGACCCTCCCCTGCTCATGCTGTCTCTCTCTCAGAAATAAATAAAACATTAAAAAAAATTTTTTTAAGATTTTCTTTATCTTACACATGACTTTCCGATACCCACTTTTTTAGTAACATGGGTGAAATTACCATGTACACAATAGACAAGAAAGCATTTTTAGGAAAGTACATAAAATAAAATTAAAAAAAATCTTTGTCCCTTGATTGGAATAAAGTTAATCACTGAGGCTAAGAAAATAAATTTATGCCGTAGGGAGCATTATTTTAGAGAGAAGGGTCAGGGAAAGTCTCTCCTTGAAAGCAATGTTTGAGAAGATCCTAAGATAAATACATTCCAGGTAGGTGAGTACCCCATGCAAAGATTCTGAGGCAGAAAAGAGCTCGGTTTGGTTCATGTCTTCTACCAAGTCTAGATTATTTATGTGGGTACCTTCCTTCATAGCTTTTGTTCCCTAAAACACACAGATTCTTTTTGTCATAAGAGTTTTGCTAACACTTGCTATAATGAGAAATACCCAATCAATAGCAAAATCAACCAAAATGGGAAAGTTACTAAGATACTAGTAAACTTACAGAGATCTCAGAGTAAAGGGGGCCTAGATTTGTCTTGTATCTCTTTTCTGCATCTCTTTGCAAATGACTCCGTGGAAGTTCCTACCTTTCTACCTTATCCTTTCCCAAGACACACACACACACACACACACACACACTTCAACCTTCATACTCGCTTCTTTATCTTGGTACTTTTAATATGGAAAGTAAGTGTCAGTTTGCCAACTTTTTAAATAACCTTAGATTACTGGTTCTCAACCAGGCGCAATTTTGCTCCCCAATGGGACATTTGGCAATGCCTAAACACACTTAGATTGTCATGAGTGGGAGGTAAGCCACCTCTACTACTACTATTACCACTAGCATCTAACTGGTAGAGTCTAAGGATACTGTTAAATATTCAATAATGGACAGAATAGCCCCCCACAGCAAAGAATTATCTAGTCTGATGTCATCTGCCTTAGACTAAGGACTATAATGTCCATCCTAAGGAAATTCTAAGAACTCTGCCTCCCACCCCAGTGTGTAATCCTGATTTCTCCTTGAACAGTAGCCTTGATTTTTTCCTAAAACATCAAAAACACTATGGGTTGTAATTCCCAAAGATGCTCCATATGTTATATGACAAAATTGTTCTGTGGTCAAACAACTTTCATAAATGTTTGGCCCAACAGAGATATATATGTTCCTTTTATACAGAACTTACCTAAGAATTTAAATCCAGTATTAATTTCCTAGGGCTACCGTTACAAAGCACCAAACTTTGGTGGCTTACAAAGCAGAAATATACTGTCTCATAGTTCTGGAAGCTACAGTTTCAAGGTCAGGTTTTCCCAAGGTTGCTTCTTTCTGAGGGCTGAGAGGGAAGGATCTGATCTAGGCTCCTCTACTTGACTTATATGCAGCTCTTTTCTCCCTATATCTCCTTACGTGACATTCCCTCTATGTATGTCTATCTCTGTGCCCAAATGTCCCCTTTTTTCCTAAAGAACACCAGTAATTGGAGGAGGGCCCATTCTAATAACCTAATTTTATTATTTATTTTAAACTTATTTTATTTTATGTTTATTTTTGAGAGAAAGAGAGAGAGAGAACAAGCAGGGGAGGGGCGGAGGGAAGCGAGACAGAAGACCTGAAGCAGGCTCTGCGCTGATAGAAAGCGTGATCCAGGGCTCATGAACCGTGAGATCATGACCTGAGCCAAAGTTGGATTCTTAACCAACTGAGCCACCCAGGCACCCCTAATAACCTCATTTTAATTTCATTACCTCTGTAAAGATCCTATCTCCAAATAAGATCACATTCTGAAGTAATGGGGGTTAGGACTCCAACATATATTTTTGGGGAGCATACAAGTCAACCCAAAACACTAGGCTAGTTCAGACTCTTTTCTGGCCAATGGTTCTAGTCTTCTGGCCTAAAATCCTTTCACCAAAGCTATTAGTGAACAATAAGAGGGACATATTTAATTTAACGTCTTCTTATGCATGAGTTACTTCATACATAAAATGTCAAAAGCTAGACGGGAGGGAGAACAGAAAAGAGGCCACATGTTGAATAATTGGGAGCTAATTATGAACATTTGTGCTTTCCAAGGTAAATGCACTGAGCTATCACAAATATGTCAGCATTTACCTTCAGACGCGGTGTGACAAGAGTTTAGGAAAGGGCAGTTGATCTTCCCACTGTCAGAAATAATCCCGAAGCCTGTCAAGCCAGGCACAAAGTTCACATCTGTGGAGGCCTCCCTGCCGTGGCCCCTTCAAACCTGTCCCGTCTCCTACACCTGCTGCCGTTAAGTAGCCTTGCAAATTGTTGCAATTATGTGAATCCTGACCTGCAAGTCATCAGTACCCACGCACCCACTTCACAGACGTTGTACTGCCCTAGAGAACTGGCTGCTTTCCTTTACAAAGTTTGGGTCCTGGAAACTATTCAATGGCAGGTGTGGATAGCCAATAAATGAGCCACTGATGCTGGCTTTGGTGTTTGAGCAGGAGCCATAACCCAGGGAGAAGTCATTCCACATCAGCTGTCACTGATAATCACATGGTGCCAAATGTCTGCATCCTTTCACTCCCCTTTTCTCTATTTTGTACTTCATTTAAAAATTTACAATATCCTTACTATGTGCCAGGGACACAACAACCCTATGAGATAGATACAACTTCTATCCCCATTTTATAGCGAGTAAATCAGAAGGCACTGAAGGCATAACGTACCCAAGGTCACACAGCCAGTAAACAGAAGAACCCACATTTGAACCAGGCAACCTGGCTTCAGAATCCATAGTTTAACCATTGGGCTCTGCTGTTTCTACGTGACTTTGTGAGCCACGGTGGGAGGTTTCCAAAGTTACATGACAGAATTTGTTCAAACGTGAATACTGAGACAGCCTCTGAGTACTATTCCACTTTAAGCTCTAAATAAATAGACATTGCGCAGAGTAACCCTGTAAAATAGGTACTATTTCAATTCCCATTTTACAGTCTGATAAGCTGAAAGACAAAAGGAGGTTTAAAAATTTGCCCAAGGTCACTTATAATGTATCTCAAAAATAATGCCAGATGTTGGAGATACAGCCTGGAATGAAGTAATCATGGTTCCTGCCTTAACTGAACTTACACCACAGACAGGGACACAGGTAAATAGGCAATTGCAACACACTGGTAAGAGCCAAGGTAAAGCTGTGTGTGCTGTGCAAGTACATAGAGGGAATAGTTAGCCTTCCCTTGGGATGCTGAGGACTTCCTGAGGACTGGTATTTCGGATTAATCTGAAGATTAAGTTAGATAGGCACAGAGGTAGAGAAAGGGGGAAACTGTTCCAAAAGAGAGTAAATTCCATTTGTAAAATCAGGAAGCAAGACAAAGGGCACAGTTAGTTCATTTTAGGAGTTAAAAGAAATTTAGTATGGTTGGGTGTGGAGAATGCAAGGAAATGGAGTGGCAAGAAAAGAAGTGGGAAAATCACATTATGTCCTCATTCTTATGCCCTAAGAATGAGGACCCACTGAATATTAGGAGGTAACGGAGCACAATCAGGTCCACATTCAGAAGACAAGGCTACAGAGCATGGATTGGTGAGAGGAAGACCAGAGTCTCAGAGTTACATCTCGCCATTCTGGAAATCACTGCCATAATCCCAGGTTAATATTATGCCAGAATTAAGCTTAGTGATTGATTATCTATATGGGGTGTGCGATATAATAAAAACCATATTTGGTCTTTGTGCTCAGTTTCTGGCAGAACTCTTAGAACCCTTGGGACTTCCTTAGTGACAGGAGTGTCTTTTGTTATTCATAAGGAGCCCCTTCTGAGCACACCAGGCTTATGCTTATGAGTGATTTAGGCTAGGGCCTATTTAGATAGACTGAAGATGGGACTGGTCACCAGAAAGACCAAGTGATAAGGGGATTGAAACTTTGAGCCCTGCCCACCAATGCTGGGAAGGAGGAGCTGTAGATTAAGCTCTATGAAAACTCTTGAACAATAAGATTCGATGAGCTTCTGGGTTAGTGAACATATGGAGGTGCTGTGAGGGTGGCACCCATAAGAACCCTAATTTTCTTAATGCTTATTTATGAGAGAGCACATACATGCATGAGAGAGACAGACAGACAGACAGACAGACAGGGTGGGCAGAAGGGAGGACAGAGAGAATCCCAAGCAGGCTCTGCACTGTCAGCTCTGCACTGGGTTCCACACTTCAGGACACAGCCTGTTCGGAATTCTGTCAGTCTCTGCCCCTTCCCCTTTTCAAAATAAGTAAATAAACTTAATAAATAAATAAATAAATACATATATGCATACATAGAGTCAGACGCTTAACCAACTGAACCACCCGGGCTCCCCTAGGAACTCTAATTTATAGCCAATCAGCCAGAGGTACAGGTAGCAACCTAGACTTGAGATTGGCATCTGAAGCATGGAAAGTCTTATGAAACGGAGTCCATAATCTTACTATCTTCAGATAATAGTGTCAGAATGGAGTTGAATTTGTAGGGTACTCTGTTAGTATCATTGAGAATTAGAGAATTACATGGTGTGAAAAAAAACTCTCACACATCTAGTGTCAGAAGTATTGGGAACAGAGGAGAAAAATAGTTTTTTTTTTATAGGATGAAAGAGAGAGAAGTGTGCAGTGTAACTCTAAGCCACTGATTTATACAATTAGATAAATGGTAGTACCATTTTCTGGGTGGAGAACACCGGAGTAGAAATAAGTTGAGAGACAGCAGTAAAAATAAGTTCCATTTTGGACATGTTTGGTTTTAAGAGCATGTAGATCCCCCTAGAGGCAAATGGATAGATGGATTTGAAGCTAGAAAGAAAATCTGGACATGAGATAAAGCTTTTTATTTAGTTGTTTTATTTTGAGAGAATAAGAGCACAAGCAGGAGAGGGACAGAGAGAGAGGGAGAGAGGAAGAGTTCCAAGCAGGCTCCATGCTGTCAGCGTGGTGCCCAATGCAGGGCTCAAACTCAAAAACGTGAGATCATGACCCAAGCAGAAGCCAAGAGTCAGATCCTTAACTCACTGAGCCAGCCAGGTGTCCCAAGATACAGCATTGTAAATTATCGGTAAATAGTTGGATATAGGGGCGCCTGAGTGGCTCAGTCGGTTAAGCGTCCGACTTAAGCTCAGGTCATGATCTCACATTCGTGGGTTTGAGCCCCACGTCGGGCTCTGTGCTGACAGCTCAGAGCCTGGAGCCTGCTGCGATTTCTGTGTCTCCTTCATTCTCTGCCTCTCCCCTGCTCACGCTGTCTCTCTCTCTTTCTTTCTCTCTCAGAAATAAATAAAACATTTAAAAAAAATAGTTGGATATAGAAGCCAAGAGATGAAATGTATTGAGTAGGAAAAGTGAATCAGGGAAAACAAAGAGGGTCTCATGTGACATCATCACTTAAGTGCCAGCCAAGAGCAGAAGCCTGCAGAACAGACTGAGATGGTTCATCAAAGAGGTAAGAAGGAGCTGAGGTAAGAAGGAGCTAAGGCCCACAGGCACCAGAGAACTCAAGGGAAACTAAAGGAAGTCTTTTCACATGATGTTCTGCCACAGACAAGTCAACGAAGATAATGACTGGGAAGTATTTATCTGATTATTCCAAATTGGAAAAGCAAAATACCTGTTTCTGAGGGTTGATTAGGAAGACAAAAGAGAGCCATAGGAAGAGAGAGAAAAAAACTCAACGAGCAATCATTTCTTGTCCTTCACTATTGTAGGCCTGGCTGGTTGCTGGATGGATAAGTCACTCAAGATCTCTGGGTGCCACTTGCAGCGAAAGAACAGCATCTTCAGCTCTATTTGGGGGCATTCACATAACAGTACCTAATGTTGAGCTAATTTTCTATCTTTGGGTTCTTTTCTTGGTCAGGGATTGCTGAAGAAACCATATTAAAATCAGAGACAGAATTTGCTATAATTGTGAAGGAGAAAAATCTGACTCCGGTATCCTTACCCTCCCCACTGCCGACGATCTAGTGCCCTACAATTTCCCATCCCATCTCCCAAGACACAGTAATCCCTGAAGGCAATAGTTCCCTCAGCTGTGTGTGCGGCCGCCATGGTTAAAATTTTTCCCTATATTCTTCCCTCCAAATTAGACATGTCTTTCCTACTTTCCTCTTCTTTAGAGCCCCCTAAGCATGAGATAAACTACCCAGAGGCATTGTAATGCAATGGAATAAAGCTACTGAATTTGGAAACAGAAAACCTGGTCTGGATTCCCAGTTTTACCACTTATCAGAACTGTGTGACATTTTGGTAATTTTGCCATTAATCTTTCTGGGTCTCAGAACACCTAGTTCTCAAAGGTACACGGATTTGGGAGGGAAAAAAGTATGTAAAAACTTTTTTTATAGTATGGAGTCATGTCAGTTTTCCCAACTGGGAATTCTTGGAATTCTTGGAACTACAGTCTGTCTGGTATGGAGTCAGAGTTACTTGTTTGGTATCTGGTGGACTTTTGTCATGAAAGTTTCTGTAAGAATGTTATTTCTGAAACTCTGTAAAAAGAAACAAACACCTCACCTCTGGGTGGGCTGAGTTCTCCTGTGTTGAACCAAAGAGGTGTGATGAGCCTCAAAGAAGGAATTTCCTGTTACCCCCTCTTTTAGCAGCCTTGTATAGAAACAGCAAACACCTACCATTTTTTATGGTGCTTTACCATCTCCAAAGCGTTTCTGCACATAGGATTTGAAATTATCCCAGGATACCTGGTCCAGACTGTGATATTCTAACAGACTGAAGGCAGAAGCAGATAAAAAAAAAAAAAAAAAACCTCAACTCTTTTCTAGTCAAACATAAGAAACTGGCAAAAATGTAAAACAAAGTGATTCTTCTCCCAAATTTTTTTGTCTTGTACAATATAGCTAGTTTTCATAAAAATGCAATAATTATATTAATATTTAATGTTTTTTAATGAATTAATGTATAATTTTTTAAATTTCTAATGTGGAAACTATCAATAGATCCAACACACATCAACCAAAACTGGGAGACTCAATCATTTTTCTGAGTGTACTGGGGTCCTGAAACAAAAATGTTTGAAGACTGCTACCCTGGCATGATGCCCAGTGAAATGGAANTGAAAGCCGGACGCTTAACCGCCTAAGCCACCCAGGCGCCCCAAGAATTTTAAAGATTTTTTTATTCAAAAAATTGCCATTTGGAAATTGCTTATTGTTCTTTGGTTTCTGATGGTAGCCACATGGAGTTGCCCTGAGCCTTCACATTCCTGGACGTCTCCAAAATGCCCTTGAATTACTAATAGACATTGTGCTGGCATCAAGGTCCAATTCCCTCACCCTCACCCCACTGAGAGACTAAGCTTAAACACTGCCCAAAATGGGGTGGCTGAATTTGCTAAGGAGCCCGGAGGCTTCAGGTGGGGGCCTATAGGAAGGAAGTGACAACCTCACCTCCTTTGCTTCCTGCTTCAAAGTTACCATAACTGTCACCTGTGTTGGGAGGCAGGTAAGGTCAACAATACTCCTCAAGATCATCCTGAGGTCAGGGCTCAGGCAAAGGGATCTCACCAGGTGCTGGAGGCAGCAGCTAAGCCTGCTGATCCGAGTACAGATGGAAAAGACCTTTCCATTTAAGGAAATTATTGAGAACCTGGCGCTGCTTGGGCACGGGGCACCCACGGACGAGGGAAAAACCCCTTCCCCACCCCGCCTCGTCAGTTCTGGCCAGTGCAGGAATGGCTCTGGCAGCAAGCCTTGTATTTGGCAACTTCAATACTAGCACACAGTCTGTGGCACAGCCTTGAATAAGTGGGATGGATGCCCAGGCCAGGCCAGTCACCGCCGGTGGGGAGCAGCAGCCGCCTAGAACAGTACTCTTACAGGACTGACCACTTTCCTCCCTGCAAGGCAATATTGACTGAGGCTGGGGTGCTTGGGTTGTTCAGTTGGTGAAACACCCAACTCTTGGTTCTGGCTCAGGTCATAATCTCAGCGTCATGAGACACAGCCCCACAGCAGGCTCCGCACTGAGCATGGAACCTGCTTAAGATTCTCTCCCTCTCTCTGCCCCTTCCCTGCTTGCATGCACACACACTCTCTCTCTCTCTGAATAGAATACATGTGTATTAACCGAGGCTGACTTCCTGGATCAAATTCCTGGTGTTCATGGCCTTATCACAGGGGGGCCCCTTCCCAGCTTCACCTCACCCAGGATCTCTGGCTGAAAAGGCAGGTGGGGGGGTTCAGGGGTAGCAATGGGGAAACCACTACGGGGTGACATTTTTCGCATCTAAACTGATGACGCCAAACGCCCCAGTTTCAGTTTCGTTCCTGTAGTAGGCAGAATGACCTCCCAAAGACGCCCACGTCCTCTAGTCCCCAGGACCTGGGAATGTGGCACCTTGCATGGCACAGGTCACTTGCAGGTGTGATTAAAGTTAAGGACGTTACACTCGGGAAATGGTCCCGGATTATCCAGGCAGGCCCAATGTAATCCCACAAATCCTCCAAGCAGAGTGTCATTCCTGCCACGGCCAGAGACACGTGGAGCAACAGCTGCAGAGAGAGGCTGTACGAGGAAGGCTCCACAGGCCACTGCTGGCTCTGAAGACACAGGGAGGAGGCCACGGCCAAGGACACTGAAAACACATGCAAACAGGTTTTGCCCCTAGAGGCTTGAGAACTGAATGCATTCTTCCAACACCCTGATTTTAGCCCAGGGGAGGCCCAGGTTGGAAATTCTAACCTCTGGAACTACAGATAATCAATTTATCTGTTTAAGCTATTGAGTCTGTGAAAATTCATCACAGCAGCACTAGAAACTATCACTAATAAGTGCCCTGCTCAAAGAGAATTCCTGAGCTCTCATAAGACACTGACTTGAGAATTGTGTGGCAACAGCTGGAAGGGACCAGCTGAGCACAGAGTGAATGAGCACTGCCGGAGGAGCCCAGAAGGGAATCCCAAGCCGCAGCAGACCCAGACAGTCCTGTGGCAGGCCACCCCCAGGCCCGGAAGCAAGTGATCTTGAGGACTCCTTGAAGGAATGGGATTACTGAAATACGTTGCATACCATTTCAGGATTTAATTTTTTTCCTGTTTATTTATTTTTGAGAGAGAGAGAGAGCAAGAGAGAGGCAGAGAGAGAGGGAGACAGAGGATCTGAAGCAAGCTCTGTGCTGACAGCAGAGAGCCCAATGTGGGGCTCGAACTCATGAACCATGAGATCATGACCTGAACCGAAGTTGGCTACACTGGACGCTAAGCCAACTGAGCCACCCAGGTGCCCCAAGGACTTAATTTTTGAAGTTACCTGAGGAATTATCTCTAGTCCCTGCATGTGCTCACTTTATGATTCTCCTCCATCAAATGGCACAAGTTCTTTTTATGACATTGTATGCATTTTGTTTGCAAGTGGAGGCCTTGCTATTGGCTTCCTAGAGTCCCAGAGAAGGTATTCTCTCATATTTCAGGATGAGGGCTTGCTCAGAAGAGGTCAAGGCAGCTCAGCATCACTGTTAAGAACAGTCTTTGGAATCAGACAGGCTTGGCTTAAAAACTCATTTACCACTTCTTACTAGCTGTTTGCCCTTGTGCACTTTCTTCATTAACCTCCCTATGCCTCAGTTCCCTCAGCTTTTTGTAAAGCGGGGAACTTTTATAGTACTTTCTCTTGAAGCCCTCTGTGAAGATTTAATGAAATGATGCAAATAAAGTACCTGACACATAAGTGTTTTTATGATGATGTAGCCTAGGTGGGTCCTTCAAGAGACCCCAAAGTTACATTTACTCTATTACAAGCCAGACAAATGGTCCTTAGGGAAAGATTCATCCACGCGTCCACACCTCTCCCATCAGTGCAACTGACAGAAGTCACAGCTACCAGCCATATTAAAGGTGGGTCATGTCTGTTCCAAAGAGCAGAAAAGTTATTCTAAACAATTCAAATGATAATATTTAATTAACCCTTTGGGGGACTGACCATGTGCCAAGTGCTGGTTTTTTTTTTTTAATGTTTTTTATTTATTTCTGAGAGAGAGACAGAGAGAGAGAGAGAGAGAGATATCGCACAGGGGAGGGGCAGAGAGAGAGGGGGACACAGAATCTGAAACACGCTCCAGGCTCTGAGCTGTCAGCACGTAGCCCGACGTGGGGTTCAAACTCGGGAGCCATGAGATCATGACCTGAGCACGCATGTGCACCTCTGCACAAGCACACACACCCCCCCCACACACACACACTTTCATTCAGTCTTCAAAATAACCCTATACCATAGTACTATAACTATTCCCATCGTACAAATGAGGGAATTAAAAAACAGAGGTTAACCAATTTTTCCAAGATCACACAGCTGAGAAATAGTGAGCCCAATCAGTCTTCTCTGAGGACCATGCCCTTAACCACTACATCATAATATAATGTCTTTGAGTCAAATCATAATATGAAATACAAACTGACAAATCCCATGTCAAAAGTACTGATCCTCAAGGCGCCCGGGTGGCTCAGTCGGTTAAGCATCCGACTCTGGCCCAGGTCATGATCTCACAGTTTGTGGGTTCGAGTCCCACATTGGGTTCTATACTGGCAGCTCAGAGCCTGTTTCAGATTCTGGGTCTCCCTCTCTCTCTGTCCCTTTTCTGCTCATACTGTCTCTCTCTGTCTCAAAAATAAATAAATAAAAAACTAAAAAAAAAAAAAGTACTGATCCTCCTCACAAAGAAATAGGCAAGTATCGACTGATTATTAATGATTTAAAGGAGCCAATGTTATCAAAGGGTCAAAGGTTTCTTGGTAACTTTTTCAATACCAGGGTTTGGGACAGGCTTAACTTATCTTAAAACTTCTGGTTAAGCATTGTGCAATGATTAGGATTTGAGCAAAATTAGTATTATTTTAGGATGAACACGAGAAGTCCTTTTTGGATGAGTTGTTCTGTTTGGCCCTTGCTAAAGAACAAAAATTCAAGTGAGTAAATTTTAAGATCTAATTGGCTCTATTCAAGGATTCATGAATCCAACAGCACCCTATCTAGCAAACGAAGAGATATGCCAAGGAGTTGTACAAAATCGAAGATTTTATGGGAAGGAGGACGGTGCAAGGAAGTTACTAGTAAAAGAAAATAAAGGATTGGTCCAGGCAAGGTCACTTTCCCTTGGGGGGAAGGACTGGGGGGTCTTATTAGGTAGATGACCTTATCTTCCTTTGAGGAATGGAAAGGCTCATGCAACAGATTACTCATTGATGCTGACCAGAAAATTCCTGAGCGACCGATTAAGAATATATTTCTGCAGATTGAATCTGCAATTAGGTTAGGTATTAAGCCCCAGTTTGGTCACTTAGCCTAGCATAAGTGACTCCATTTTGAGCCTGTGGTTTTCTTTTTAACACTCTATACAACCAGGGTCTTGTGCAAAGAAAGAGGTGGTATAGGGCACTATGTAAAGGAAGTATTAATCCAGATGTAGACCTAGGACTTAACAATGTCCATTTATCCCTTTGTCTTCTGAGCTTCTCCCTAGGCACTCTGCACTCTGCCCAACTTTGTTGGGTAACTGGTTATTTTGCTTTTCAAAGGCGGCCCAAGCTAAACTGTAGGTTGATCTCAATTCTAAACTATTATATTCGACCTGTAGGTCCCCAGGTACATCTGGGGGGGAGGCTACTCAAACACTCATTGCTTCTCAAAGTCCCCTGTGGTCCCCTCTGAGACCAGAGGAGAGTCCTTTAGGTATAATGAAAGAAAAAGCCCTACTAATGGGGACATTTGAGCCTCCTCTTCTCCTGGGCTGTAGTTGCTTGTCCAATGAACATTTGTTTGGCTCTGCCTGGTGTTTCCTCGAGTCCATCTGCTTTTAGGGTATTTGGGTTGAGGCTCTAAAATTAAATATCTTCATACTTAGTCTTCTTCCTTCTTCCCCACTCTCCATTACACCATCTCAATGGAAACAATTCCCAAAAATATTCTTTATAAAAAAAAACCTTAACCAGCATTCTCACTTGGCAGAGCGCGTCCTGCTAAGGCTTCCCCCCCGCCCCCAGGGTGAGGCGAGCATAGCAGAGCCACTCATATAACTGGGAAGTGACTGGTCTTTTGCATCTAAGCCAACCACCTGTTTGTTGCCTGTATCACAGACAATATACTCAGAAGCCCAGGTAAGACAATGTGAGATTATTTTTTAGATGTACATACTCACGGTTTTAAAGCTAAAATAATGTGATATCTATAATTTATGTTTAACTAAGTCTAATCATTTAGTATTTATCTTCCCTGTTGGATTATACGCTTTACCAGGAAAGAGAATATGTCTGCTTTATTCTCTACTGTATCCCTGGCCCATAACAGTTGCTCAATAAACATTTGTTGACTGATTAAACGAGAAAATTAAGATGAAAGAACCACACACCATGCTGCACAAAGAGCAGTCGGAACCCCCGTAGGCCGTCATCAGCAGGACCCTCTGTGAGTGTTGCTTTTGGGTGAAGGGTTGTCACCAAGGGAAACACTGCCACTTCCAAAATGTTGACCGGTACTAACCCTGTAAGATGAACAAAATTTCCATAGATATTTTACATGCATTTACAAAAGGAATTCCATAAAATGCTTTTCTCATTTTCCATGGATTTTTAGTGAAGAAGAAATTCTAGTACACATGCTACAATAAAAGGCAGAGACCTTTCTCTTCTGTAAAAGCAGATGCATCATCCACTTCACTTTTGCTGCAACATCCCAAAGGAGACCCAAAGCTTGCCAAACTCAAATATTGTTAGAGCTCAAACCATTCCAAAACTTAAAGGAATGCAAGTTTTTAATCACCTCTGAGATGTTCACTTTCAAAGAGATTTTTTAGGGCCAAGAAAGAACAAGCCCAAATATAGCTCTAAAATGTTGAGCTACCTCCTTTTAGAACTCGCTGCTGATAGAATTGTTGCTTTGTCAAATCCTGCTGCAGTTTGACCCCTCTCAGTGAGAACTCGGTGATTAATAACGCCCTTAATTGCTCTTGTCCTGCCCTCACAGCTGGTAGGAGAAGTGATGCATATCACGACGAAACACAGAACCAAGTTTTAAGGACAGAAAGGAAGTGGGTATGTAGTGCTGCTGGGCTCGGCCTCCTTCCTGCACTGTGGGAGACGAGGAGGCTCACCCTCATTAAGGAGAAAGCCTCAGCCCAGGCACACTGAGCAGTCTCATTCCCCATCACAATTGCTGCTCCAGCTCATGACTGACAGGGAAGCCTTCCTAAATCCCTAGGCTTTAGCTGGAGCTTTCCCCATCTGCCTCACAGATCTACAGGGTGCGAGTTAATGAACCAATGAACCGTGCTTCCTTCCTCAGCTCCTTTGCTGATAATTAGTTGACGTAAGAGCTCAGGGACTCAAAGTGTCAAAGAGAACCATGGCTTTTCCCCGTGCAGTGAATCCAAGTGCGAGTGTTCAACAGGAACGAAGATTACAGGGACAGCGTCCCGACTCATGCCTATGATGCAATCTAATCATAGAAGACAGCATTGGAGAGGGGAGAAAGTGATGATAATAGGCAGTGAAAGTGACTTTGATTTAGACTTATTTTTATGTCGTTTAAGATAACTGAGTAACTTTCCCAAAAGACAGGCTGGATCTATATAATTAGGTTCCCCAGACTATTAAAATCCCTTTCTGATAACTTAATTCTTTTGCTTTTAATATGGACTCTTTAGGAGAGCTGTAGGGGTGGGGAGGGCAGAGAGGGACTAAATAGCCTCAAGCAACAGACTGCCTTGAGTTTTCAAAGGGCCAGGATCTCACACCTGAAAGAGGTCTTACCAAGAGAACACCTGTAAGGTGCACAGGGACTTACTGATTATAAAATGTGCTGAAGGGGATCAGAATATGCCACCGCAAAATATGCCACTTTGGCATAAGGATTATCTTGAGCTGAAGGTAACTGAGAAGCGGTAGACACAGGAGGAGCTCTCTGCACTAAAAGCAGGGCACAAATGTCCCTGTCATAAAAGATGTCCATTTGTAAAGGTGTCCCCCTACCTATACCAAGAAGAGGAAAACAAGATACAATTATGATGTGACCATTCTTTTCTTATCGGCCCGTGTTACTGTCACTCCCCCGCTTAAAATACTCCAGGGCTCCTCATTCCATGTAGGATGAATCCAAACCCTTCACTTCAGCTGATAAAGCTCTAAACAATCCAGCCGCTACCAAAATCTCCAAACATCACCCACCACTTTCCCCTCATTTGCTCTTTTCCAGCAAAGCTGGACTTCTTTCTGTTGCTTAAATACCTCAGGCTACAGTTTTCAGATTTAGCAAATAAAATACAGGATACCTAATTAAATTTGAATTTCAGGTAAAAATGAATTATTTTTTGTATAAGTATGACCCATACAATATTTGGGACATACTTATACTAAAATAGTATGTATTCATCATTTATCTGAAATGCAAATTTGGGGCACCCGGGTGGCTCAGTCGGTTGAGTGTCTGACTTCAGCTCGGGTCATGATCTCACGGTTCGTGGGTTCGAGCCCCGCGTCGGGCTCTGTGCTGACAGCTCGGAGCCTGGAGCCTGTTTCAGATTCTGTGTCTCCCTCTCTCTCTGACCCTCCCCTGCTCATGCTGTCTGTCTCTCAGAAATAAATAAACAAACAAACACACAAACATTTTAAAAAATGAAATTCAAATTTAACCAGACATCCTGTATTTTATCCGACAAGGCTTATCCTTATCTTCGTGCCTTTGAACTTGCTGTTGTCCCTTTTCCTGGCATCTCTCACCACCAGGTCATCGTCATCAGACTGACCTTTCTTTGTCTTTCAAATCACAGAGCAAATATCACCTCCTCAGGAAATCATTCTCTGATCACCTAATCTGTTTCCTATACACACATCTCTCCCTAACCCAGTCACTCTCTATCTCATTGCCATTTTTTCCTTCTTGACACATAACCTTTATTAAAATAGGCACCTTGTCTACCTTGTTCACTCTTACATGCCATTACACAGTGTCTGGCATATAGTAGATGTTCAATAAAACACCTGCTGACTGAATCAATAAATGAATGAATGAATGTCCTCTCACTCACTAGCCTGGATAACACCAGTGCATCTGAAAAGACTGCAAGTAGGAAGGAGTGAAAGTCCTTCTACTTCAGGAAATGGGGGGAAGCATTTTAAGTAGCCATATAAACTGAGCATATGCTACTTAACCTAGAGTCCTAACCAAATTATTTTAAGTTATCAACTTTACCATCATAAATTAAGAAAAAAAGGAAACAAGAATTCTAATTTTTAGAAATGACCTAGGGGCGCCTAGAGGACTCAGCCGGTTAAGTTGTGATCTCTCTCTCTCTCTCTCAAAAATAAATAAACATTAAAATTGAAAGATGTATTTAAAAAAATGAAATGACCTAAATCATTCAAATTACCCCCCTTTTTAAAATTTTCTTTAATGTTTATTATTTTTGAGAGAGAGAGAGAGACAGTATGCAAGCTGGGGGAAAGCAGAGAGAGAGGGAGAGGCTCCAGGCTCTGAACGGTCAGCACAGAGCCCAGTGCAGGGCTCCAACCCTGATTTCCACTTCTTGCATTCATTGTGCTAAGGGAACTAGTTATTAGTTCTTCACAAAACTGTCAGTGGAAGACAATACCAGAATGAGTGTCTCACAACACATTTATGGATTCCTGAAAGCATGGCTACCATGTTCTCATACTGTAAGTCCACGCTACTTGGCCCCATGCTTTAAAGCTGAGTAGTCTTTCATTCTTCAAAACAGTTACAGCAGAGGCTAAATTTGAGATGCTCTCCTGGGCTTCTCCCCTTGACAACTGAGAGAGTGATTAACACCTGTTTGGCACAGGATTTGATCCAAGGATGCGGCAGTAGTTTCATTTGTTTCCCCATCCTTGATCTCCGGTCCTCCCGCACTGATTTGCTAAACTTCTTCAGTACCGTCTGTTAGAGGTGAGCCACGGAGCCACGGCATTAACTGACTTTGCCCCAAGCATGCCGGGCAGTCTAGCAGCAGACAGAAACATGTGACTCCAGAATGGATAATTCAGACCTCAGCCCAAAGTGGAAATGACGGAAAAGGCTACAATCTTGATTTATTCTCGGTCTTTTTTCATCTCCCTATAACACACTTAATACATTTTTTATTCTCTTTGTGCCAAGCAGCACATCTGCACAGCCCAGAGTGCCAACTCTTCCAACTTACATGAACTGAGGGACTGGAAGTTTCTTCCTGAAACCTTCAGACAATCGTACAGATTACATCTCAGTTCTAAACGTATCCATTCACTACTTCTGCAGCTTCCTACTTTTACCTGTAAAACAAACCTTGCCCTCTTTTTTTCCTCTGGCTGTCCCCCACCATAACACACGGGAGACAGCTGTCCCCCTCGGGAACACGCGGGAGACAGCTGTCCCGGCCCAACTTAAGAGACAAAGGCACTTCTGGCAGTTATCCAGCTGATTCACACTCGCTTCAGGAGACCTGAAGATTCATTCACGCACTCCTCCACTCATTCATGTATATTTACTAAATGCCTATGAGGCATTGTGCTAAGTACTATTAGAAAATGAAGATGATTCAGATCCAGGGCTGATCCTGAAGGGGTTTACAGTCTACCAGCAGAGATAAATCATGCATACAAATAAACATGATAATGCCTAGAAAGAATGTGAGGCAATCCGTAGAGAAGGAAAGACTCCACAGGGGAGGTAAAGACAAAGAGCTGTTGGAACGATGACAGGGTCTGACAAAGCTTCATAGAGAAGGTGACATGTGCGGATAAGTAGGGTTTGAACCTCAGAGAGGGAGGGAGGGAAGGACACTGAAGCTCAACCACGGGCCTGAGCAAATACAGCAGTGGGACAGGGCACCGGAGCGTAGAGCATCTCCCAAGTTCAGGGCAGTGCAAAGAATCGTAGACTTGGACTCAAAAGCCAGTGGGTCAAGTCCCAGCTTTGCTGGCTTTTAGTCCCGTACCCTTAGTCACTTAACTTTAACCCTTCCACAAAGTGGAAAAGATAATCCTATTTCAAACGTGCATGCTGTGGTGAAAATAAAATAGGATAATAAAGAAGTTAAAGTGCATGATTATAAATAACTTGTATCCCCTTTGATCAAGACTTTTCTCCCTGTTTACCCTGCATTTCTGCCTGATTTCTCCCTACAGCTTCACTCACCTTGCTTTCAATACCCCATCGTCTCCCAACAGAAAAATAGCAAGAAGAATCTCACTAAATAGTCATCCCTGCTTCTTCTGAGGTTGAATGTAGGTAGTATTGTTTCTCCTTTGAAGATGGCTTCCGACGGACACTCTTCCTAAAACAACCCACAGAATCTACCCCTTTGAGAAACAAAAGTCTTCCAAATTCTAGCATATTGGAGTTGGTATTTTTAGCTCTCTCCCAGTGCCAGTTCACTGTGTGAGATGTGCAGATGAAACGACCTAATCATTGGTCAAAATCAAAGACACCTATACATCCTTAAACTGTGTTTCCTCTAATAATCATGTCAGCATTTCCTTGAACCTAGATTATAAATTATAAGCAACTGTGTTTGCATGATGAAACCCCTTCTAATACAAGCCTATAATCATAAAAGAGGTTAAACATATAAACAATTACTCATATTACAGTAGTTACATTGTTGATCTTGATCCCTTAAAGCTATCAATAGAGGAGTGTCTTCCTTCCTCTTGTTAAAAAGCTGGGTATGGGAAAAAGGAAATCGCAGAGTCAGGGTTTACGCTTTTCATCTTTGTATTCCCAAAGACTGATACAGTGTCTGGCATATGCTAGGTGCTCAATAAATATTCCCTGAACAAATGAATGAATAAGTGAAAACAACATCTCTAATCCTGCCTTTAGTCCAAAATTCCATCATAAACTGCATGCTCCTGTTCCATTGGTACCTTAAATTCAACAGGTTACAAACCAAACTCATTATCTTCCCCCTCACAAAATATTTTCTTTTCATGGTTTTTCATTTCTATTATGGGTACCACCATTCTCTGAATCACTCAAGTTCAAATCTGCATTGGTTTCCTCATCTCATCATCAGTTATCAGTTATCAATTCATATCAACAGCTTATTTAGGACAGTGCTCACATCTGTTCCCTCTTTTTTCATTCGTCTCTGCTGCTGACCACTTAAGACCATGGACCAATTTACCTTCCCAAGACTCTGATCATTTTGCTCCTGGAGCTCCTGGAATAATACAGGGGTAGGTCTCCCCTGTCACATAAGACTGGTTATCTGACAAACACTTTAACCTGGCATTCAAGACCCCCCCCACCCCCATGATCAGATCCAGAACTACCTTTCCATCCCTACCTTGTGCAGGTCCATTGCATATACTTTATGTCCCAATCCAACAGAATTAGTGCTCATCATGCTCTTCAGACCTTCTTCCTTTTCTTAAACCTAGAGAATCTTTATGTCCAGCCCTGATATCTGTCTTGAACATTTCCTCATCCTCAGTGACCTCCCTGACTACAGTAAGTATCCTCTCCATGAACTCCAGACCACTTAGTTCAAGCCTCTCTTACCACAGTTGGCCTTCACTTACAGTGCATTTATCTTTTTTTTTTTTAATTTTTTAATGTTTAACTTATTTTTTTTAATAGTTTATTNCCCTGACTACAGTAAGTATCCTCTCCATGAACTCCAGACCACTTAGTTCAAGCCTCTCTTACCACAGTTGGCCTTCACTTACAGTGCATTTATCTTTATCACCCTCATTAGCTCATAAATTCATCTACTTGCACAAAATAAGTATACAATACCTACTCCTATGCTCAAGGAACCAAACTGAAAAGTCAGCAATAAACAAGACAGTAACAGTCCCTGCCTTGGTGAAGAGTCCTCAAGAAACAGGAAAAAGCCAGAGCTGCGAAAGCAGATGAGGCAAGGAGGCAGCAGACTTGTAGGCCAGGGGCCTTGTCGGCCGTCATAAGAAAGGGCGTATTGTTTTAAATGTGAAGAAGCCATCAATGGCCTTTATGCAGCAGAAAGAGATCACTGGATTTTGATTTGTCTCCAAAGGTTTCACTGGCTACTGTGTAAAGAATGCATTACAGGGAGGCCAGTTAAGGAGGCTGTACCCATATCTAGGGAAACAATGAGAGTGAAGACAGAGAAAAGTAGATGAATCTGAGGTATATTCTGGAGATAAAGTCCATGGGACTTGTCAAGGGATTAAATGTAAGGAAAAAGAAAAGGGGGCATTAAGGACGACTCCCAGCGTTCTGACCTAAGCAACTGGGCATCTAGCATTGATTTCGAAAATGTTGGAGGCAGAGCAGGTTTAGGAGGCTGACTGATAGATGAAGAGAGGCTCGAACAAATTTTAATGTTGATGGAAATGATCCAGTGGGGAGGCAGTGATAGAAAAAGACACAACAAAGAAAGAATCAATCTTCAGGGGCCCAAAGATCACAAAGTCTGGTGTTGGAGGGCTCAGTTTTATTAGGCAAATGAGACCTGAAACCATGGACGCTGGCTAATCATGATGGAGGAAGACTAGGTTACACATGTGTGAATGAATGAATGAATCTGTTCAAAGACTAGTATTCTCTATCCTAATATTTATATGTTTCAGAAGCAACATTAAATTTATCATTGTTCCCTATCCAGCCCCTCAAAAAAGAAGTCTTCACTGGAAAAAGGTAGGTTACAAAGCAGTATTCGTTGTGTAATCTCTTATATGCACACATGTCTAAACACACATATTTTATACATACTGATTATCAAGGGCTGTCATTAAAATGTAATAGTATCTTTATAACTAGATTACAAGTATTTTTTCATTGTCTTTATTTTATAAAATTTCTACAATGAGCATGTACTATTTTTGTATTAAGAAAAAAACTAATGAACTTATTAGATAAATATCTTGGGCTCTCAAACACACCCAAGTTCTGGATGACTCTTCAACGGGAAGAAGGGACTGGCAGAGTCAGCAGCATGGTTTTATTCAAGGCACTTGTTCTTCCTGTTTGCCTGGTCTCTCTTGCCACACGGAGCATGTACTGTCTTGAGCAAGCCAGCCTCTGTGGTCCCGGCCACCATTTCCTCCTGTGGGAACTGCCACTTGCCAAGAGAGTGCCTTTACCCATACGGGAAGTGCAGCCAAGGGACCCACCACAATTTCCCAGTCCACCATTTATAATTGATTTTTTATTTCCTCAATAAGTATTGAATTAATTATTTTAAAATTCAAAAGTACTGACAGTACATAACGAAAACCCCTCAAGCCCCTGTTCCCCACACCCAGCCCCCAGCCCTTGGGGAAACAAATGTTAACGATTTCTTACGTAACCACCTAGGGATAAATTATGGATGGAGCAATAATTTTTAAAACTTATTATATAACGAAGAAAAATACAGTTTAGGAAATACAACTGACCAAGAGCAACAAATAAGAGGGCAATAGAATCATCTCTCTGACACTACTGACTTGTGGATGTATGTCAGATCTGCACGTATATAGAGACAGAAATCTATATACCAGATTTTTTTTTAATTTTTTTTAATGTTTTATTTATTTCTGAGAGAGAGAGAGAGAGGGAGAGAGAGAGACAGCGTGAGCAGGGGAGGGTCAGAGAGAGAGGGAGTCACAGACTCTGAAACAGGCTCCAGGCTCTGAGCTGGCAGTCAGCACAGAGCCCGACGCGGGGCTCGAACCCACGAACCGCGAGATCATGACCTAAGCGAAAGTCGGACGCTTAACCGACTAAGCCACCCAGGTGCCCCTATATACCAGATTTCTATGTGCTTAAATTAATACCTATGTGTACCTTAAAAATTAGAATAAAGTAAAATGATAAAAATTTTAGTATTTATAAAAATCAATTATTTCTGCATGTACTCTTTCAAAATTTAGATCATACTATAACCTTTTTTTAATAAATACATTGTGAATATATTTCCATAGCAATAGATATTTCCACATATTATCCCCCTTTTTTTTTTTAGAGAGGACACACAAGCAGAGGAGAGGAGCAGAGTGGGAGAGGGAGGGAGGGAGGGGGAGAGAGAGAATGAGAATCTTAAGCAGACTCTGCACTCAGCACAGAGCTCAACGTGGGGCTTGATCCCACATCCCTAGGATCATGCCCTGAGCTGAAATCAAAAGTCGGACACTCAACAAACTGAGCCATCCAGGTGCCCTCCCGCATATTATCTTAATGGCCAAATAATATTCCATCATTTGAACACATTATTTACACAACCCCCTCTTGCAGGATATTTAGACTGATTTAAATTTTTTTAATCTTGTGATGAATATTCATGAGCAGGTAGGTGAGTATGTATCTTAGTATGTACCACTGACGGTATCTAGAGTATAAATTCCTATGTTAGAACTGCAAGGCTACTTCAAGCTTTCCAGAAACAATACGTCCAACAGCTGCCCTTGAGAACGGGCCCTGCAGCTTTGAAAGCTGCTGATTCCTAATTAGCTGTGAAATAAAGCCATTGTCATCTGTCTTTGTCACAACCTCCACACCCAGTACAGTGTTAACAATATAATTAAAAACTCACTAAATACTTTTTGGGTGGATGAGTTCACTTTTAAATAGCCTAACATAAAGATGTGGAGAAAGGGGAAGCCTCTTACACAGTTGGTGGGAATGCAAACTGGCGTGGCCACTCACTATGGAGGTTCCTCAAAAAGTTAAAAATAGAACTACCTTATGATCCAGCATTTGCACTACTAGGTATTCACCCAAATAATACAAAAATACTGATTCAAAGGGATACAAACACCACAATGTTTATGCAGCATTATCAACAATAGCCAAATTACAGAAAGAGCCCAAATGTCCATTGACTGGTGAATGGATAAAGATGTATGTATGTATATATACACACACACACACACACACAATGGAATAATACTCATCCATAAAAAAGAATGAAATCTTGCCATTTGCAATAACGTGGATGGAGTTAGAGGGCATTATGCCAAGGAAAATAAGTTGATCAGAGAAAGACAGATACCATTTGCTTTCACTCGTATGTGGAATTCAAGAAACAAAACAAATGAACATGGGGGAAAAAAGAGAGGCAAACCAAGAAACAGACTCTTAACTATAGAGAACAAATCGATGGTTACTGGAGGGGAAGTAGGTGGGGGTCATGGGTTAAATTGGTGATGAGGATTAAGGATTGTTGTGATGAGCACCAGGTGTTGTAAGTAAGTGAAGAATCACTAAGTTCTACACCTGAAACTAATATTACACTGTATGTTAACTAACTGGAAATTAGATAAAAACTTAAAAAAAAATAAAATTGCCTAATTAAGGAATCTACTCCTGAAATATAGCATTGTTGCACTCTATGCTAACTTGGATGTAAATTTAAAAAATAAGTAAATGAAATAAAAATAAATAAGTAAATTGCCTAACGCCCGCTGCCTGTTCAAGCCTCTTCCTGTACCCTTTTTCATCCCTTACAAGGATGAAGTCAAATTTTAAAAAGCCAGAAGCTCAGACAGAGTAGCAGGAGCGCTTTCTTCACAAAATACTTTAGCTGCAAATGACCCAAAATTATTCATGTATAAGCCAACCACCACTTATTGAAGGTCTACTGTGTGCTGTGCCAGGTATACTATTTATGTGATCTTTTCTTTTATTCTATGAAGCAGGGATTTTATTACCCTCAATTTATAGACTGTAGCTCATGATTTTTTTAAAGGAGTTCACGTTAATGAAGTGCCTACCCTGTCTCGGGCACTATTCCACGCATCACGTATCCCGTCACTCAGCAAGGTACTTTAGCATCCGTTGTGTGCCGGGCACTGTGCACGGCAGCTGGGGCAGAAGCAGAACAGTTAGAACCTCTGCTTTATGCAACTTACGCTGGGAAAGGTAGAGAGCTGGGAAGAGAAACAAGGAAACTGCAGACTAAGTGACATCATGAAAGGTACATAAATGGAAAAATAAAGCAGGCAATTGGGATATGAAGTTCTCATTAAACCTCACGGCAAGTATATACAATAGAGACTTTTACTGTATTTTTTTTTCCCAAGCAAAAGTAAAGACAAAACCTGAGAGGACTTCAACATGGTGGCTGTGGAACTGGCAAGTGCTATGGTGACGGCCTAGCCCAGGGTGGGCAGAGCTGGAGGTGGTGGTGTTCACTCCCCCTGGGGACCATCAGGAGCTCAAGGGGCAGTGCGCCTGGGCGCCAGCGAGCGCCAGCACCTGTCAGCTTCCGGGATGGCAGCGGGTCTGTTACCTTGATGATGTCCCATTTAAGACAGGAGACAAATTCAAAGCACCAGCTAACGTTGGTCTACCCACTGGCTCCTCCGGGCCTCACTCTTTACACGCTGTCAGAGAAGTACAGTATGATTTCTCCTCATAAAGGAAAACGACTCAATGGGCTAAGACATTAAGAAAATCCAAGAAGCCCAGCGGGAAGCAGAGTGCAAGACTGAGGAAGGAAATGCTAAAGTGAATTCTAAGAGTGGCCCAGTGGGCGACGGCAGAACGAGCTTCTCCAAGACGCACAGCACAGCCGCATGCCATGTGTCAACCCCCTTCCCGGCCAGCTTAGACACGGCGCCGCCCCGCCCCGGGCCAGCCGCGATAGCACAAAACAAAAGGTGTCCGCCCAGCTCGCACAGAGACAGATTTCAATCCTGCGGACTTGGAGTGTGAAGAAGACCCATTTGACAATCTGGAGTTTAAAATTACCAATGGGAAAGAACTGACATTCTAGTGGGAACCACTGACCCATACGGCTCAGTTACTGGACGATACGTTGCCCAGAGGAGGCTCTGGGTCTCCTCCGGTGTTACAGGTGTTACAGGATGAGGAGGCCCTGCCAACGCCCCCCGCCCCCCAGCAGGCAACCCTAGGTATCAGCCCCTCCACACACGCGATGGCTTTATAACCTCACCAAAGCTGCACACCTAGGACAAGAGGTCAGCCTTCCACGGCGTCCCTCCCCCCAGCTCCTGCAGTGAGCAATACTAAACCCCTGTCCTTCCCCAAACTTGACTCTCATGGCAGCAAACAGAAGACAGCCAAGCTGATAAGCACTTTCCATAACACATCCAGTCTCTGTGGTGGCACCTTCTGGAATCCCCTAAAGCCTTCCACCCAGAGCAGTGCCAGTGAGCCCAGCTGGCATTACACTCTTGGGCTTTTGGCTCTGAACACAGACAGGGGCACGGAAGTGCCAGCCCTGACTCCCTCAGATGTGATCTCCAGGAGCTCCCCTCTGTCTTGTCTATGTGCACACAAGGGATGGGGAGGAAGGGGCACACTTACCATTTTCTTCTGAGGGTGGACGGTCAGGTATGGAGACTGTGCTCGCCTGTCTCTGAGCTGGAGAGAAAGCAGGAAAGATTTGGGCCTGTGAAAGCCTCCAGAACTGCCCTGACTCCTTCCATGTTAAATGTATTTGTATTTTGATTAAGTGTCTTCCCCACCTCAGCCCCCCAGAGAGATTTCCTGGTCCTTCTGGGGTCTGTACATCCCGATCAGAAACCTAGGCCAGCTGTCAAAAGGAGTGAGGGAGAAGGGATCGGAGGGCTTGACTCGGTGCTGCTTTAGGGCTCGAGGTTTCCCTCCCCTGCACTGCTGGACTGAACTCTAACCCAAGTTTAGTGCAACTGAAAGGTTCTTGCAGGGTTTTTGTTTTTTCTCCTTTTAACAAAGTCTCTCAGTGTTACGCGGGCTCTGCAACGTCTCAGGCACGCAGAGAACGTCCTTCTCCCCGTGGGGTCCTGAGTTTGCCTCTCTGCCAGTCAGTTCCTAGGCTTCCATGCCCCAGCCTTTCTTTTGGATTGCTTTGGACCACAATCCTCTGCTACTGAGGATTTTAGAGCCCTCTGATCTAGGAAATAGTCGTCAGTTTAAGAAATCATTGGCCCTTTCCCAGCACATTGAGTGGGGATAGAAACAGGCGGTGATTTCAGCGGCCCAGCACTAACTCTACCTAAGTTCTACTTGGAGAACAGCCTCTCCCTCCAGCCTCCTGCTCGAGGATGAGGCAAGGAGTAACCTCAAGTCATAGAAATCAGTCTGTTTCACTTTTTTTTGGTATTATGTTGCACATCATTAAAGATCTAAATACAAAGGAAAAAATCTAAATACAAAGGAAAAAGGTTGAGAGAGATTAAGTACTAGCACAAGTGTTATGGAGATAACATTGACAAACAGTGGATAACCACTGTTACCCACTGATACCTCGACCAGCACCCCAATCCAAGATTTGAAATGAGTAAATGGTGTTTTCTCAGGATCTTGTGTATAGAGCTCTGGAGAGTAGCCTCAAATCCCCAGCACTTACCAAACTAGCACAACTACTCTGGAAATTCTATAGCTACACGATAGATGAAGGACAGAGCTGGTACATGATCTTCCAGTGACAAATGAAAGAGAGACAACTTATAACTCATCCTAAAAATAACCCTGGGAGACAGATACTATTATCCCAATAGGGACACACCAAGGCTTTACAGATGAGCAAACACAAGTCAAGTTGCTTGTCCAGTGTCGTACGAGTAACAATGGTTGAGGCAGGATTCCATCACACGCCACTCTGGTTCCTAAACCTAAGGGAGACAATGGCCCAGAGCAGACTACGGCCTCGGGCCCCATGATGCCTTCTAGGAGTCATGCCTTCTGAGGACAGACGCATTAGACAGGCCCAGGGCCCAGCTGCCAGACTCCAGCAAAGGTCTTTGAGAGAAATTAATAGGTGTATGTTGCAAAAAGGTAATTATGAAATCATTTCTGAAGAAAAAAAGAAAAGACCTTTCACAAGAAACCAGCCTCAAAGAAGCAAGTGTGAAGAGGCTGGCTGAAGGGAGAGGTGGTCTTAAGTCTTAAGTACTTTTCCACTCCCCGAGCAATTTACTGGGCTCCGCACCTCACCCCTGTGATTAATAGAACCTCAAGAGCTGTTCAGTCTCCGGGCCATTTTGCTCATCTAGGAAGCTTTGATTTGAAAAATGAGATAAGTAGTTTCAGTGCTGTCATCAATAGGAAATTAGGAGATAAAAAGAAATCTATTTAAATGGCTTTTAAATATTCACAAGGAGAGCCACTGGGTCTTGGCATGTCCCTCTCCTCTGTGCCCCTCGGCCAGAGACCCCACTGCATCAGAATAATGAACACAAACTATGCCCCTGTCAGCAGATGCTGTAGACAGTTGCAGTGAATGTAGCCAGCACTGCTGAGCTCTCTAGTCCCTCAGGAACTTAGGTCTTTGGGGATGAGGTTAGATAGAGAATCTTTGAGCTTTTCTAGAGCAGGGTGCAAGACAAGATGGCTGGAAAGGTACAGGCACAGGGAAATGACAATCTGACTCAAAAGAAGCCATTAACATTAGTTTTACGTAACTGTTCCCCTTTCTTTTTGGCATCCAAGAATATCAACCAAATTTGAGGCTCAAGCACAGTATTCTAGAGGGCCCTGTAGTCTGCAAATTTGTGGTCTTTCTTTCCTTTGGAGAATCAGAACAGGAAGTAGTTAAGGACATGAGTTTCCATATCAAACTGATTTCAAATACAAGCTACATGACTTTGGGCATCATATTTAATTTCTCTGAGCCTCAGTTCCCTATGCCTCAAAGTGAAGATTATAATAGTACCTACCTCAAAGGACTCTTTTAAGGATTAAATAAAATAGTGTGCACAAATTCCTTTACACACAATGAAAATCATCTGTAATTACTGAAAGAAAAAAAGAAACTTTTAAGGGACGATAAATTGGTGTAACCTCTTTAGATTCAATTTACTGACTGTATCAAAATTTAAAATGTAGATTTCTGGGGCACCTGGCTGACTTTCGTGATAGAGCTTGCAACCCATAATCTTGGGATTATAAATTTGAACCCCACCTTGGGCATAGACCTACTTTAAAAAATTCCTTTTGAACTAGTGATTCCATTTCTAAGACACTTACTAGAACAAGTGTACAGATGTATACACAAAGATGTTTGCAGATACACTATGTAACTGGAAAAACAGCAAAGTAAATGCACATCCATAGAATGTCAAATGAATTAGACAAATGAATGTCAAATGAATTAGAATTCATCTGTACAAAAGTACATATTATGCAGTAAGGAGAATAAGATATATGTGTTTCAACAAGGTAACAGATCCATGATACACTATCCTGTGCAAAAAAAACAAGTAGGAAAGGGGCACCTGGGTCAGTTAAGCTCCAACTTCAGCTCAGGTCATGCTCTCACCGCTCGTGGATTCAAGTCCCGCATCAGGCCCTGTGCTGTCAGCCTGCTTCACATTCTGTGTCTTCCTCCCTCTCTGCCCCTCCCTCTCTCTCTCTCCCTCTCTCTCTCTCTCATTGAAATCTTTAAAAAAAAATTTTTTAAGTAGAATGCAAGGAAGCATATACTGTATGAACTCAACTACATAAAATACTCAGACACTTATTTATATTTGCATTTAAAAGACCATAATGATATAAACCAAATGCTGGCAGTTAGTAGCTCTGGGGAGCAGGATGGGCTGGGGCTTGAAGAAAGCAGCCTTTCCCTCTGTATAAAATGGTTCTCCATTAGCTGAATTTGACAAGCAAGTGATATTTTATATTTTTTAAAAGATTAGTCGGCCTCATACTTTTGAGCTTAGCCACTTATAGAATAATGAAGCAAATCAGATACAGACACACTAGCAAATGAAGCATTAAGCATATAATCATGTGGTTCATTTCAGGCATTTTAATTGAATAAAATTCAATGTAATAAATAATAGAATTATAAAAATTTTACTTTGGATGCACAATACACATTTGATCCCAAACTGTTCAACTTGAATATATGCTTTGTTTTTGACTCATCAATGTAATCTTTCTTTTCTGATCCATAAATTCCCTCACAAGCCTATATACCTGCCTGATAGGTATTTCCACCTGGTTGTCCCAATGTGCTTAAAGCTCACATGCCGAAAACCAAATCTATCATCTTCTCCAAATATCTTATTTTTTTCCAAGGATATGCCCATTCTCCACACCACCCGGGCTTGCAAGTCTAACTCCTATTAAGTCTTTGTCTTAGTCCATCAGCAGATGGATGGTAAAGTCCCTCTTGTTTTTCAGCCATGGTATCTCTGAGGTCACTTCCTTCTTTGCCACTCCCCAGGCAAGACCCTAAATGCAGGTCTCCCACCTCAATGTCACCTTGTATCTTTATCACAACATTTATAACACCGTGTACATCTCCCCGCTGCACCCCCACCAGCTGTAATCCCTAACAGCCCACAAACTCCTCAATAGAAGGATCTGGTTTCTATTCATCCTAGCACTCAGCATCCTGCCTAGGGCACACTGGGTGCTAGATTAATACCTTTTCAGTGAACAAAGAGATGGAAAGAAGTAATTGGTCTTTCTAGCAGATTCTCCTTCCCATCCCCCATCCCCCACCCATTTTCTTCAACAGTTCTCCCTAGCTGATAATTCAATAGCATCATCATCATTGGTAATTTGCCACTTCTAAGATGAAAGCATAATCCTTTCAAATTCAGTCACGAATGGAATTTAAAGGCCTTTATTTGATATATTCAGTGCTTTTCTTTTTTTATATTCAGTGCTTTTCAAAGAAAACTTCAAAAATTCAAAACTACAGGACTTACAAAACTCCAAGAGGCCTTAAATTTCCATCGAGACTTTTACAAAACAGTAAAAATGAGCACTTATGAATCACTAGAGGGTTAAAGACCAAATCCTTTCATTACCAATCCTAAAATATTATTTTATGAGGGGAATGCACAAGTATTAAGAACAGAATCATGTAATTTACAAATCATTTTTAAATAGCTCTCTGTGATGTTCAGCTTATTAGGAGTTGTTAATATTCTATTACTTGGAGGTCATTAGCACATTCTGCTAGCAGTATAGATCACATAATATCAAGTGACAAGGAGAGAACACGAAGTATCCCAATTATGATTTCTTTTAAAAAGGGCTGCCGTGACCTCCCCAGAGTGTGAACTGTGTCTTACAAAGCCTGAAAAATGCTTCAACCTTTCTCCAATAGATAGGGTATCATCAGGGGAGGGGAAGATTACTTAAATAGAATAATAGCTAACATTTATTATGTGCCAAGCACAGTTTTAAGGCCTTTTCAATAATTCACTAAATCCTCCCAAAAACTTTATGAGATAGGTAGGTATTATCCATATTTAACAGAGAAGGAAACTGAGTCCCCACTGAGGATTTAAGTAACATGTCCAAGATTGTATACCTTTTAAAAAGGGAGACATGTGAGGGGCGCCTGGGTGGCTTACGCTTAGTCGGTTAAGCGTATTTAGAAATAAATAAAACACATTAAAAAATTTTTTTTTAAAAATTTAAAAAAAATAAATAAATAAAATAAAAAGGGAGACATGTGTGGCAGACATGGAGATGTGCCACCCGGACCCCACCCCCTTCAAGGAAGGACTCGTCCCAGCTCCTGGGAGCACTATCAATGACAGCCTCAAGCTGTCCGCTCCTGCAGGAAACTCCTCAGCTGTAGGCAGCACCTCACCCAGAGCCACACCCTTCCCAGGGCAGCCCAGCCCCAATGGCTGAGTACCATTGTGACCTTCTGGGACCTCTGAGGGACAGCTATAATGGGTCATACACACTCAAGGGCTCCCCAGGGGGCAGGGGGTGCTGGGCCTATACTGCACTTCCACTCCTCCCTCTACCCCATCCTGCTTCCTCTCTTGTCCACAAGGGTTGGTAGCTATAAATACTCTGCACACCAAACGCTATCCACAGACCCCTCCACACACAACACCAAGATTGAACCAAGTTGTCTAACTCCAGAGCCCTTACTCTTGACTCTCTACTATCTTCTCAGGAAGAACAACAGACAGAAAGAAAGCTGCAAATCATTCTATAGTCTCATCTTAGCTACTTATTTCTGCTTCCACTATACCAAACATTTGTTAGAACTGTTAAGCACATGATACAGAGGGGCACATGGACCCCAACAATNGGGATGGGCATGGGGGAGGGCACGTGTGGGGATGAGCACCGGGTGTTGTATGGAAACCAACTTGACAATAACCTATTAAAAAATAAATAAGAACTCTTAAGCACAGGAGTGCCTGGATGGCTCAGTTGGTTAAGCTTCCAGCTCTTGATTTCAGCTCAGGTCATGATCTCACAGTTCATGGGATCAGACCCTGTGTTAGGCTCCACGCTGAAGCACGGAGTCTGCATGGGACTCTCTCTCTGCTCCCCCTCCAGCTCGTACTCTCTCTCAAAATAAATAAATAAACTTAAAAAAAAAAAACTGTTAAGCATAAGCAACGCACCATCCTTTTGCCCAAATTCTGGAAGGAGAAAAAAAAAAATTAAAACCTTGGCTAATATCTACATTAACATTAAGGCCCAAAATACAGCTTTCTGTGCTTTAAGTGCACTGAGATATACTTACTCAGCATTCATAATTCTGTAACTAACTCACCAATCCATATGCTTTTCTCTCCTGTTCATCTTCCACCACTCACTGCTTAAAGTGTGGGCTAAATGCAGGCATGCTGACAAATTTTCAGGTTTCCATTCACTCAATGGCTGACTGTACACTTGATGTCCTTAATAAGTAATCAGAACTTTTATCTTTTCTATGGGAAAATTGTAGTACACAAAGGAAAACAATAGTGAATCAATATCTCTCTTTCCCTTCGTTTCTCCCTCTCTCCTTCTCCTCCTCCTTCTCTCTGCTTTCTTGCAATAGATCAGTGAGGCAACTTAGAAACGAAAGCAAAAAGGACAGTGGAGACCCAGAAGTCCCGAGAGAGGTTTCCCAATACACGAGCTCCTAGGAGGGACCAGCATGCCTTCCCCCAAGCTCTGACGGAACTGTCAGTTCAGCACTGATTCATGTTTAAAGCGTAGTATATTTGTAATAGAAAAACAAAAACATAAAATAAAAAAAATACCAGCATTTCTAAATGCTGGTATCTATTCTTGATGGCTCACCAGGAGAGTGCAAGTAAGGTACTTCTGGTTTCTGTTTCCTCACTGACAAGGAGCCCACATCTGGCTTTGCTGTCAGGGAAGAATAAGTGTGGATCCAGAGAGGTTCTCTGATGATCATGCCGTGACCTCAATGGTCAAGAAACAAATACTAGCAGTACAGATAATATACCACGATACAGAATATGAACAACACCCAGGTTCTAATTTTGTTAGAATATTATCACTGGTTTTTAGGAAATGTGCTGGCAAAGGAAAGTGAATAGAGAGTAAACTGAGAGTATGGAATCATTCCTACATTGAGATGTTCCAGCCCAAACCATGAGGTTAAACCCGACAAAAGCAGTGAAAGCAATACTCTCTCCAAGTAGTAGGTGACACGGACCATCTCCTTGCTCTTCCAAACTCATCCTGCATCTTAATTAAGCTTTTCCTTCCTTCCTTTCGTTGTTCCGATGTGTCCTTCCCCGGGGGAGTGGGATGAAGCCCAGGCTGCGGGAGCAAACGTGAGAAGAACTAGAAGCAAGAACTTCTACTCTCACTTCTACTCTCACTTCTACTCTCACTTCTACTCCACTTTTTTTCTACTCCATTTTTTCCCTGGGGGATTCTCTAATTTTTCCTAATCCTCTCTCGCCTCTTCTGCCTTTCCCAGGCACTTCCATTTCCTAGCAGGCTAAGGGTTTCAGTATTTCATTGAACACCTCAGCAATTCACCACTAAGGACGAACGCTGCTGGCCAGCACCGGATTAACTCTCCCAGTCAGGCATCCAGATCCCCTCTGGCCTCAGCTGGACTCCCCAGAGTCCAAGCCAGAGCGTGCTCCCCAGCAGCTGCCTTCCAAGAAGTACACCACCACCCTCAGGCCGTTCGGCAAAAATAAAGTCTCTTTGCCTCTACAGACAGCTCGTACAGAAAACACCTTCTTTCCCTCGGCACCTTGTGAGGAGGGCAGGCCAGGTCAGCAGATCAAGCGGACCAAGACCAGCCCAGTTCGCTCAGAGTCACCTATTAGCCAGAGCCCGTTTAAGCCCAAATCCTTACATGCCTTGTATGTTCTTTTTTTTTAATTTTTTTAATGTTTATTTATTTTTAAAAGAGAGGGAGACAGAGCGCAAAAAGGGGAGGGGCAGAGAGAGAGGGAGGCACAGAATCTGAAGCAGCTCCAGGCTCTGAGCTGTCAGCACAGAGCCCAGTGCAGGGCTCAAACCCATGAACTGTGAGATCGTGACCTGAGCCATAAAAGTCGGACACTCAACCGACTGAGCGCCCAGGCGCCCCGCCTTGCGTGCTCTTCTATCATACTTGATTTTAGATGCACTGTGAAGGTAATTTCATTCATTTGTACCCATATACATTCACAAGACAGAAGTCCAAAACTAATTATGACCGGCTCAACAAAAGGGAACGACTCTGGCTCTGTTATACATATAATGAGTTTTTTTAAAAATGCGCTAAAATTAAAAAGATGGTCCACACATAAATTGCTAATTCTAGCAGTAGAAAAAGAACTAAAGATGTCCGATGAATCCCATATTCCTAACAATAGTTTTTGAGCTCAGGAAGGTAGGGGTCGATAATAATTACAAACATATATTTATAATAACAATAACATATATTTGCCACATACTATTCAGTCAGGCACTGTTTTGAACTCTTTATATGACATAGTTCATTTAATTCTCACAACAACCCTAGAAGGCAGGCACTATTATTATCCTGATCTTATAGATGACAAACTAAAATTTTGAGTAGTCAAATAATGCACAGACCCAGGACTCAAAATCAGGCTGTCTTACTCAAGCCTGTGCTCTCCTCTCTGCTACAGTGAGTGCATAACCTTGCACAAGTCCCTCAACCTCCCAAGGCTTCCTTTTCCTCCTCTGAAAAGTGAGCGAGTCGCAGACTTCCCATTAAGCCTGGAGGACTGTCATGTTTATCTCTGCTCCCTCCCAAAACCCATAAGCAATTTAAAAAAAAAAAAAAGAAGAATTAGAATGATATCTAACCAGGAGACAGAGAGAGAGAAGAGAGAGAATGAGAGAGAAGATAACAGCAGATGAGCGATTTCAACATATTTTTGGAAGACGGAAATCAGGAGGAAAGCAACTATCTAAAACTGTGTTAAAGAGCAGATGCTGTTCCAACCTCAGAACCTACAGAAAGGGAATATGGCCAGAAATGAGCGACGTGCCTTGCGTAGCCCCTGCAAAGCTCAGCACTTAAAAGTAAGAGTTGGGGGAGGGGAGTGCCCGGGTGGCTCAGTCAGTTAAGTGTCTGACTGGCTCAGGTCTCATCTCACAGTTCATGTGAGTTCGAGCCCCGCCTTGGGCTCTGTGCCATCAGCTCAGAGCCTGGAGCCCGCTTCGGATTCTGTGTTTCCTTCCTTCTCTGACTCTTTCCCACTCCCACTCGGTGTGTGTCTCTCTCTAAAAAATAAATAAACATTAAAAAAAACTTTTAATAAGAAATATTTTTAAGGAAGTAAGAATTGGGGGTGTGGCTAAAAACAGGTATATACCTTAAAAACCTATGCTGCTTAGCTGCTCTCTAGCTTCCTTCGCTGACAGCCCTATCAGTGACAATCCTTCCCCCAAAGAAAACAGGGGGATCACTCTCCAGAGAAACTGAACCTGAGAACTTCTAACCTTGGGTATACCTGTGGGTATACCTGCCACACTGGTGTGACAGAAGAAAGACGGTAAGGGGGAAGGCAGGTAATGAAAGCCCCCTTCCCCCACCCCGTTCCCTGAATATCTACAGACAGGCATACATACACACACACACACACACACACACACACGCATGCACATGCGCGTACACACACACGCACAATCAAGAGAGGAAGACACTGTAGTATTCTGTGAGGGAAATGACAAAACACAACTGAAGAACACTCCTTAGCTCAACACTTCTTAGCTCATATTCTTATAATGTAAAACTGA
This sequence comes from Crocuta crocuta, assembly GCF_008692635.1. Classification (NCBI taxonomy): domain Eukaryota; kingdom Metazoa; phylum Chordata; class Mammalia; order Carnivora; family Hyaenidae; genus Crocuta; species Crocuta crocuta. The sequence goes on along the minus strand of NW_027527932.1, from coordinate 1,352,120 downwards.
TTCTTTAATCAAAATCTATACTATTGGGAGCTTAGGGGCAAAAAAAACCCCATGAGGTGATCATGATTTAAGAGAGCTAGGTATTCACAACTGATACAAAAGATTAACATCTACACAAGGTAAATCAAGAAATGACGTGATAAACATTATTCAGAAATGAAAGCAAAAACATAGATGTAATAAGGTGAAAGATTAAAATGGCTGCTTCTCAGAAGCAGACTAGGAAATTGAGAATGGAAGAAGAAAGGATTTTGGGTTTTTTCTTAATGTTTATTTATTTTTGAGAGAGAGAGAAAGAGAGAGCGGGGGAGGGACAGAGAGAGAGGAGACAGAGGACCTGAAGCAAGCTCTGCACTGACAGCAATGAGCCTGATGCGTGGGTTCAAACTCGGGAACTGTGAGTTCATGACCTGAGCTGAAGTCAGACGCTGAGCCAACAGCTACCCGGGCAGGCAGAAGAAAGGATTTAAAGAAATACATTTTTTTTTGTACCATTTGATGTTTTAATTATGTATGAACTGCTTTAATAAAATATTCAAATAAGTATTATGATCTGTATCAGAATGGATTTATTTTATGCTTTGGGGCTAAACACTGCAAAGATGAATTTCTTGCCCACGCTACATGTTTTCTGCCAGTGTCAGGGTGGCTTTTTTCACTGTGGTCTCTCAGGGACCCAGACTGATGAGACAGTCATCAACTTGAATGCTTCTGACTCTCAATCCAAAAGCAAAGAGAGGGGAGCCTGGGTGGCTCAGTAGGCTGAGCGTCCGACTTCGGTTCAGGTCATAATCTCACGGTTCGTGGGTTCAAGCCCCGCATCGGGCTCTGTGCTGACAGCTCAGAGCCTGGAGCCTGTTTCAGATTCTGTGTCTTCCTCTCTCTCTGCCCTTCCCTGCTCACGCTGTCTCTTTCAGAAATAAATAAAACAGTAAAAAAAAAAAAAAAAAAAGGCAAAGAGAGATCCTTGGAGGTCTCGTACCACATATTCAATGTCCCCATTTTAAAGTGGCACAGATCATTTCTACTCATAGTTTACTAGCCAGAATCACAAAAAGCCAGAAATGGCAATCCCACCATGTGATCAGAAAGGAGGAAGAACTGAAAATATTCGACGAATTGTATGAATCTCAGTCACAGCTAGTGAGGGAGAGAGACAAGGTCAAGGGTTCCCAACACTGGCTATACATCTTGATTACCTGAGGAGTTCTGGTTTTTGGTACAAACTCCCAGATTCCACCCCATATCGACAAAATAGTAATGTCCACAGTGGAGGCTGGGAATACACAACCCCCTTGCAGGCAGCCCGAACCCAATCCAAAACTGTGTATCTGAGAATTACACCACTAGAATATCTCCACGGTTCCCTCCAAAGGAAGAAGGTTATAAACCAGGACACAAATTTTGGTGAACCAAGTTGTTTTATGTATGTGAATTTTATTTTATTAATAAAATGTTTAATCCTTTAGTCCCTATTAAATCCCTCTAAAATATATTTTATGTCTTCGCAAATTATATAAAGTAAACCTCTCCTTGCTGACTCTGACTGGTCACTCAATCAGCAAAGAACGCCCACCTTGATTCCAGTACTTTGTTGTCATTATGGTCCTGACCGCAGGAGGCTCAGCACCTAGTATGGCCTGATGAACCATCTCCTTGGAAAGCACAGTCTGTGGCCAAGGCCAGTCCCTTGTCTCTCTAAGGCCCTGACTTCCAATCCCCACCCAAGTCTCATACTCTGATCTCTGCTTGTCACAGAGAGAATTCTGGTGAAATATGCCCTTGACAGAGTTTATCAAATATATATAATGACTTCTTCGGGGGGGAGGAAAAAGTGCTTGTAAATTAAACTGAATTAAACTATTTTGATTATACATTACTTAAATATATACAAACACAAAACTAGTTAGAGGTATATTATATTCTAGCTTCTGTTTCTATAAAAACAAAATAAATTCATGAAAGAAATAAAACATAATAGCTAAGAGACTGGGCACTTAAAATCAGAATGTCTAAATTCAAACTCTAATTCCACCTCTTATAAATTGTATCTTTTTGAGTGTTATTTAAACTCTTCAGGCTTTGGTCTCCTCAACTGTAAAATAAGAATAATAACTCCTATTTTATAGGTTACTTCAGGATTAAATTAAATAATCCATGTAAAGTATTAATGAACGATTAATGTTATTACAAAATCAATAACTTTTATTTTTTTATTTATTTTTTTTAATGTTTTATTTATTTCTAGGAGAGGGAGAGAGAGAGACAGCATGAGCAGGGGAGGGTCAGAGAGAGAGGGAGTCACAGACTGAAACAGGCTCTGAGCTGGCAGTCAGCACAGAGCCCGACGTGGGGCTCGAACCCACGAACCGCGAGATCATGACCTAAGCGAAAGTCAGACGCTTAACCAACTAAGCCACCCAGGCGCCCCATAAAATCAATAACTTTTATTATGAAATCAAATAAAATGCAAATTGAATGAATATAAATGTGATACATGATACTTTGCTGAAACCAAATAACCAGCATGAATATGGTGCTGAGCCATGATAGGTTGAGTCCCACATACCTATATACTACTATCTGTATGATGACTCAGTTTACCCATATTATGACTGCTAGGAAAACTGCATTTGCCCAGTCGACCAGGATGGCTACGACCTTTTCCTGAAGTGAAACTCCTCATTTGTCCATTGTCTTCCTCTATTCTATACAGTGTATAACAAAGAATTAGCACAAAGGTAGGCTCTGAGATTACATATCTATATTTGGTAAAAAGATATGGTCAATGACCTTAGTCAGAAAATTTTATTTCTATTTTTTAAATTATCATCAAAATGAAAACACAATAAAGAACATACCATCAAAACTTACGGGGAAGCCTGGCCTACTGTGGGACGCCAAGAAAAAAGTCAATGGTACTGGATGTCAGAATTTAAACAAAATGGAAGTTAATACAAATGCAAATTCCTGCACTTAAGTCCAAAAGATAGACGACACAAGTGTAACTAGGAAGACATACCCTGATAAGAGCACATATTTTAAGAACCAAGGAATTGTTTGACTGTCAATAGCATGATGTGTTTACCAAAGAACTCATAAGATCTTGTCTACAATATCAGAAGCAAAGTCTCCAAAAGAAATGAGATCACACTGAAAGTCAAGTATTTGTCACCAGATATGGCCCTTTAATAGGTTCATTGGTAAATCAGAACCAGTCTATTGTGGTGACTAATAACATGGAATCCAGAGTTCAAACAGGGGAATTGGAGTGTCAGTTTCAGCAACTAAGGCATGTTGGCTCACCACTCCGGGCTTTAGTTTCCTTACTGGCCAAGTGCTGATACTAATAATGTGTATCTCATGGGAGTGTTGTGAGAATGTTAAGATGTTAAACACAATGTTTAGCCAAGGTGAGATTCCCAAAAAATAGTTTAAACATTTTCAAATGCAACGAAGGATATAAAACAGTGAATTTTCCTTTATTTCATTTCATGTAAAAATTATTACTAGAACTAGGAAGATTTAGCTGGGGAAAAAAGTAATCCTGAAAAGAACATAGGGTGGCTATGTTCGAGTGGCTGAAGGCTGTCACAAAGAGAAAGAGCTAGGACCAGTAATTCTAACTTACAGGAAGATAAATGGTTTTAACTCAACATAGGTAGAACTGCTCAATGGGTGATTCAAAAGTTATGCTGTTGCCACAAACAGTGGTGAATTTTTTTTTTTTTAAGGTTTTTATTTATTTCTAGGAGAGAGAGAGAGAGACACAGCGCGAGCAGGGGAGGGCCAGAGAGAGAGGGAGTCACAGACTGAAACAGGCTCCAGGCTCTGAGCTGACAGCACAGAGCCCGACACGGGGCTCGAACCCACGAACCGTGAGATCATGACCCAAGCGAAAGTCGGACGCTTAACCGACTAAGCCACCCAGGCGCCCCAGTGGTGAATTTTTTAATGGTGGGAAGTTCTGTAACTACTCTGACCTCTGTGAATCAGTGAAAATCCCCTAATGACCCTCCACTCTGGGGAGTCTCTCTCCGCATGTCTCACCAACTTACCAGTCACTTCAAGGCTACAAAACTCTAAAGACCAAAATCCTGTATCTCCAAGGTCCAAGATCATCCAGCTTTCGACCTTTGCCCTACGCTCCCCACCCACTTGCCCTTCTCTCCTCTCACAGAACTGAAATAGTCAAAGATGCTTCTCATTTGGGGAAAGATTAAGAGAAAGCTATGATCACAAAACAAAATTATCACCTCCTACAACATCTAGCCCAAAGAGAGCCCAATTTCCTTCTAGAGGAATCTGACTTCTTTGCATATAAGCCTTTAAAAAGTTCTGTCCCACTGGCAGCTAAATAATCCAAAGGGAGTCTTACCATTTTTGCTGTTTTGGACATATTGTATTTTCATTTATCCAGAGAATGAAGCAAGGTTCAGCAAAGTGAAGTTTTATGGTATTCATTTTTAGTTTAATAAAAGAAAGAATTTTTTAACCACTATTGCTGTCTAGTAATGGGGTGGGGGGTCTCTGGGGAGAGCAATGGCCCTGTCAGCGGAAGTATTAGAACTGAAGCGAGGTGGGTGTGGGCAGTTAAACTAGATTACTTTTAAAGTCCTTTCCAACCACAAGAATCTATATTTCTATCTATATGATGGTATGGTAATTTCATATGGAGTTAAAGAAGAAAAATCACCTGAATACATAAATAAATGAACCCAGGTTGAAATGATACACATGTGCACTTACTATAAACACTTTAATTTAGAAAATAAAATTAAAACTTCCATTTCAAATAGTTTTGAATTCAATTCAAAAACTATTGAATTCAAATACTTTTGTTGCTATTTTCTTCACCACAGGTATTGTATTTTAAAGATTATTTTTTAAAAAAATCTTAGGGGTGCCTGGGTGGCTCAGTCGGCTAAGCGTCCGACTTCGGCTCAGGTCATGATCTCACGGTTCATGGGTTCGAGGCCCACGTCAGGCTCTGTGCTGACAGCTCAGTGCCTGGAGCCTGCTTCGGATTCTGTGTCTCCCTCTCTCTCTGACCCTCCCCTGCTCACGCTGTCTCTCTCTCTCTCAGAAATGAATAAAACATTAAACATTTTTTTTCTAATTTTGTTTAATGTTTATTTTTGAGAGAGAGAAAGACAGCGTGAGCAGGGGAGGGGCAAAGAGAGACGGAGACACAGAATCTGAAGCGGACTCAGGCTCTGAGCTGTCAACCCAGAGCCCAATATGGCACTGGAACTCACAAACTATAAGACCATGACCTGACTAGAAGTCAGACCTTTAACCAATCAAGCCAACCAGGTACCCGTAAAGATTTTTTTTTAAGTAATCTCTACAACCAACATGGGGCCTGAACTCATGACCCTGACATCAAGAGTTGCATGCTCTTTTATGAAGGTTTTATGAAATCTTTTGAAGATTTCATATTTTTAAGTACTAGGGAAGGGTATTTAATGATAAATGCTTGCAGTATATTACAAAGAAACAAGTTTTCTAAGAATATATACATAAATAACAAACAAAAAACTGGGTCTATAAAAGTTTAAGTGAAATCCCAGAACAGTAATTATATAATGTCCTCTGAAAATGTGTAACAAGGCTGGACTTTGTGTGAATCACTGCATTGTACACCTGAAAGTAATATAACAGTGTTATATTAACTGTACTGGAAGTTTACATTTAAAAAAAAAAAAAAGGTTGATTTTGGTTCCTCCTTCCACTTTCAGATCATGAAAAGAAATCACCCGGTAGGGTATGAAATTCAGTGCATTGAGCATAGGTGAACATAAAAATGCATCCAAGAAAGAAGCTACCACCAGATCATCTCAAAGTTATTCCTATAGTTAAAACTGTCTTTCAGTGGCTCTGCCTTATAGTGGCTCAGTTGGTTGAGCATCTGACTCTTGACTTTGCCTCAGGTCACAATCCCAGGGTCGTAAAACTGAACCTGTGTTGAGCTCTGTACTGAGTATGGAGCCTGCCTCAGATGATCTCAGTTCTTCTCTACGCCTCTCAAAAAAAATTTTTTTTTTAATTAAAAAGTAAAAACTCTGCCTTTCTGACTCTCGTGTAAGAAGCAATGGTGTCCCCCTGAGCAATTTCTTTGTTTTAATGTCATCAGGTACTTTTGTAAAAATGAATACAGAGGCTTTTGACACACTTGCTGCGTATTGTTAAGGAATATAGCTCCCCCAGAGAATGTTTATTCTCTGCCTTTACAAACAGCATGGTAGTGTCAATCCCTGGCATTTCCTCTTTAATAACAGGGAACTCATGCATGGGCTGAAAAACATCATTAAACACATTTCCTTTAGTCATTCAGCAATTTAGTTGCCATGGTAATCTTTAGGAAACTTGAAAAGTACTTTGGAGGGGTCATTTCCAAAGCTTGTTTTTAAAATTCTAGAACTTTTACAAGTTGAAGAGGATAAAGAAGCTGAAAATGCTTTTCTCTTCAACGCCTCACCATGGATTCAATCAAATGAAGCACAGCTATCCACAGTATGACATGCATTACACCTCTGACAATGATCACGTCATCATTTCCTATCTGAAGATCATTCTAACAGACTGTCCATATCTTCCCAACTGAGTGAAAGTATTAACTCGGTTCTCCATTGCAGCAAAGGGAATTAATTCATGAAATAAGTACATCTCATAATAGTCCCCAAAGCTTTGCACAATTGAGCAGTGTCATTTTTGGTCTTCCATCAATAATAGGGTGACAAAGTACACTCTGAAGCAGTTTAACAAAGGAATATCAGATAACTCAGGACTTGAACAGATCCAGGCTGCTACCCAAGGAAACACTGTCGAACAGGAGGCTCTGATGATTCACGGCTCTAACCCACTCTGTTCATCAACCATGTCAGGGCTCAAAAGGTTTCAGGAAACACTGTCTGGAAGACTTTTTTCTGGCTAATAGCTACATTTGACAACTGACCTTTAATCTTTACTTCACATTATCGTCCTATCATTAGCCAAGGATAATACACCGAGCATTTTTCAAATATGACTTGATGGACTGAAGGTGTTCTAGAGACTTTTCATCCAAAAAAGACACTATTATTAGTTTTACCAGCCTCTGACTCTATCCTGAATTTTTAAAAAGAACTTAATTAAGTAAAATTAATGGTTTCACTAGAGTTGAATAAGCAGTCACACACTATTTGCTTCCTTCTTTTCTGTGGGGCTCTGTTGGTCACAGTAGGAAAGGAGAACATGAACTAAAGCAGCGTAGCCTGTGTGGCAGAAGGAGCACTGACCTGGAAAACAAGAGTCGGCTTGGGCCTTAGGCAAACCATTTAACATCCCTTATTCTGTTGCCTCATCTCTAATATCTGGAGACTGGACTGAGTAGGAGAGCACGTGGCTCCTATCAGTCGGTATAGCTGGAACACAGAGGGAAAAGTAAAATGTAAGATGAGGTTTGGCCCTGCAGGGAGGGGCCAGACCATGCCTGTGGGTCTCCTCACAGATTCTGATATTACCCTAAGAGCAGTAGGGTATAACGCACTGGAGATTTAAGCAAGAGGGGGATGTGATCAGAAATGTATTTTGGAAAGCTCACTGTGGAGACTGGATTAGAGACCAAACCAGAGACCTGGAACCCAGTCAGTAAACTCCTTCAGTAGACTTGGGATGGTCTGCTTATGTCCCTGCCCCTGTGACAGAGGCCACTTCACCACTAGCCAAGTAAATCCAATCCTGTCCCAATTCTGAACTACTCCTTTAAAGGGAGAGCATAATCCCACCTTCACAAGGTTGTTAAAAAGCCCAGCACGGTGGTTACCAAGCTGACCGCTGTCCTGTTCTCCATTCTCCCCACCCTGGTCCCAGGATCTGGTTATTGGATCTTGGGATGCTTGCTTGCCACCTGGGGCCCTTCTAGAGACTCAAAGCCCACTACCACATCCTACTCTATAGCTCAGCCTCTATTTCCTGCTGCGAGAGCTCCTCCCTCCTCCCAGAGTCAGGCAATGCTCTGCCCACCATTAGACTGTCCACCAGTTTGGTCTTGAAGCCAGAAGTCCTAAGTTCCAGTCCCCATTTTGATAATTCCTAGCTATATGAGCTCGGGCAGTTTGCTTACTGTTTGCAGCCTTAGAGTCCTCATCTGAAGAAATGAGGGTGATAACTGTCTCCCAGTGTGGTCGGGATGATCAAAGGAGATGGCCTGCTGAAGCACGATGCACGTCATTCTGCATGTCCCCGTTCTCCTTGCCTTTCCCATTTCCAGTAGTCAGAGGGCAGGCCCTCGACCTGCCAGCGCCTTCCACCGTGGGTAAGCCCTGGCATGACAGGCGCGCTTCTGCCCTGGGGGCCACACTTAATAAATCACCCCCTTCCTCAAATACATGAAACCATCATATCGCCCCATCCGAAGACTCCCCTATCTGAAGACTCTCCTTCGGCCTCACTCCTACTTAGTGGCCGCTCTGAATTATCCCTTTTTTCCAATGTCGCTTCCTCCCACGACTAGCTTCAGTTTCCATCAGATTACTCCCCTCCATTCTCTGCTACAATTTTCCAGTTAAGGATACTAGTTCAGACCCTTCTAAGAGAAGTGAGGGTAGGAAGGGAGGAGAGACGAGGAAGGCGCATGAAAGTTCCTAGAACACGTGTGCGTGAGAAGGGCGGCTGCTGCTTAAACAAACCTCATTAGTTTTCCAGCTGCCTCTGTGTGTGTATCTTTCCATCAACAGTGATTATGCAAATGTGATATTTGTTTTAATGAGCATGTCAGGTGTGTTTTGCTGCAACATTATGTATGATTGACTGTGGTATTAAAATAACAACTTGATGACAACTGCGTAAGAATACGTGGGGCTGTAAAAACAGAGGTTTGGCAAACTTCTCTCTTCTAACAGTGGCACACTCTCTGCTGGACAGTAGGAGCCCAAATCTAAAAATAAATTCTCACAATGTGAAGAAAATTCCTATACTCAGAATCCATCCCCAGTCATCCATACCTGCCAGACTCCTCTGGAGGCACAAGACTGGCCTAGGGCTCTGGCTGGCCAGTTGACTAACCTTAGGGAGGCAGTCTTCAGACCTTAAGTGGACGTTTTTTGTGAAGCTGTACAGGTTGAGTTAAGGACAGATTTTATTCTGGAAGACGCAAAACGGCAGAGTGATTTTAGAGTCAGACCACAACTGAGTATGAATTCTGGGCCTCTACTCTTTCTTGCTGCACAATCTTAGCAGAGTTACTCTCTGGGGAATCTTAATTTTCTTATCTGTAAAGCGAAGATACAGCATAACCCCACTTGATGGGGTACTGTAAGAATGTCACGAGGTGCTAGCTGCAAGGCACTCAGCATAGTATACAAGCCCCAATAAGCGGTTCATGTTGCTAGAGCCTAGGGCTGCCAAAGAACTGGTTTTCTGTTCACTAGTCTCTGACTCTGTTCACTGTCCTCAATGCTGGTGAAAATACTCCACCCTAGATTTGCCATCTCATATTTTCCTGCCGCCTCCAGCTGTAAGTCTTCCTAGCCTGATAACTGCTCTCCACCTGTATTAAAAAATGTCAAACCTTCCTCTGAAGGATACATGTAAGTGACCAAAACAACGGGGACAACTGAAAAAAAGAAGAGGGGAGAGCTACTGGTATCTTCTCGCAAGGGTGCTGGCAGCCGTCTGGCAGGATCAGCAGAGAAACTCGCTGGCAAGAAGGCTCCCAGCTTCAGCTCCTGCTCTCATTACACGCGGGTGGGCAGGGGGCGGTGGCCCACGGGGGGAAGATCCCCCATCCTTCTCTGGAACACAAACAGGGACAGTGCCACGATAACCAATACACCAACAGTGAGCAAGTTACCAAGACAACTTTTGATCAAAATCCATTTTCAGGCCTTTGGTTTCACCATATGACCGCTCGTTCCTGCTGTGGAACTCCCTATCACAATACGTGTTCGTGCGTATCCCTTCCCAGCCACACACGGTTGGCAGTAATGGACCAAACATCATGGGCCACCATTCAGCCATTTTATCTTTCTACTCCTGACTCTAAAAAAAGCATATGATGGGAAATTCTCAAACAACAATAATAAGAACAACAACAAAATTGACGGAATATCTGCACTCTTATGACAATGATAGTAAGTCTGAAGGTTTTGATCATTTCCTGTTGTTATAAAGGCGAAAACAACTTTCATTATCTGAAAAGTATAAACATCAACAAGGACAACCCCTTATCCAATATACAGCTACAAATATTTTGTCCCATTTCATAGGCAACCTTTTCATTTTTTTTATTGTTTCCTTTGCAATGCAGAAGCCTTTTAGCTTGATGTAGTCCTATTTGCTTGTTTATTTTTTCTTTTGCTACTTGTGCTTTTGGTATGATGGTCAAAAAATCTTTGTGAAAACCAATNCCACCCAGGCGCCCCTCTTCCCTATGTTTTCTTCTAGGAGTTATGAAAATATGAAATTAAGGAGATAGCTGCACTCCAATGTTTATTATAGCATTATTCACAAAGCCAAGATACGGAAACAACCTAAGTGTCCATCAACAGATGAGTGGATACAGATGTGATATGTATATAAAACGGAACATTATTCAATCATGAGAAAGAAGGGGATCCTGGCCCTTGGAACAACATGGATGGACCTTTAGGTCATTATCCTAAGTGAGATAAGACACACAGAGAAAAACAACTACTCCATGATATCACTTATATCTGTAATCTAAAAAAGCTAAACTCATAAAAACAGAGACCACACAGGTGATTATTAGTGGTTTGGCATGGCGGAGGGAGGGGGCAGGGTTGGGAAGATACTGTTTAAGGATATGAACTTGCAAACAGTAAATAAGTTGTGGAGATCTAATGCACAGCATAGTGATTCTAGTCAATGATATTGCTGATTTTTTATAAACTTAAAGTTGCTAAAGGACTAGATCTTAATTGTTCTCACCGCAAAAAGAAAATGATAATTATGTGACATGATGAAGGTGTTCATTAACATTACAGTGGTAATCATATTACAATATATAAATGTATCAAATCAACATACTGTAATCTTAAATTTACACAATGTTGTATGTGTTATATGCGTAAATTATATCTCATTTTTTTAAAGCAAAAAAATTTTAAACCTAGGACAATAAGTCTTACATTTTAGTCTTATTCTCTTTCCAACAGTATCCAAGTCCTTTTTAACTTTGGAGTCAGAATTGGTAGGACTCTAACCTCCTCATGTTCTTCTGGAGAATTTCTGCTCAATTCACTCTTCTTAAATTATCAAACTCTTTATATATTTACACAAAATTGTTTACCTTATGAATTAAAGTCTTCTATTTCCTGTACCATCAGCAGGTTCTGAGAGTCTCAGAACTTGATCAGCTCAAGCTGGGTGTGAATTTAGTCTATGCTCTTCTTAGATTTTATTATAAAATGAATTTGCACATTTCAAATACTGGAGGCTTATATGAAACAGAAATATCTGAAATTTAAAAATAGCTTGGCTTGAGGGCCACAAATAATCCAAAAACTTATAAATAATTAAAGGACTCAACCTTCTCATTCATGAAAAATTTAGCCAGAATTCCTAACAAAATAAACTTTAACTCATATAACATAGGATTAGATGTTTCCAAATCAGATTGCTCAAAAAGATCTAAAAGGCCTAAATAATTAATTGACAGCCAGGAATTGGATACCATTTCCAAATCCCAAAAATGGGGTTGGCCTGGATGAGCAAAGAAATGACATATCAAGTTAGACATGGCTTGGTGAGGCCTTCACAAGCAGGTGGCACAGTAACACCTCACACTTCACAGCAGAAATAGCAATTCATCATCATATGCTACTATCTTTTTTATTTAAGAATAGCATTTAACAAGCCTATTTTGGAATCTGATTCATTATCATTTTTAGGAAACGTAAAGGCCTGAAACCTCCATACGGTGTGTGATTATAGCTAATTAAAGTTCACATCTTTCGCAGAAAGGTGGAACATCAGTTCTAATTTTATATACTAGTGTGATCAAGAGCATTCAGCATCAAATTGAAGGTCAGGAGACCCAGGTTCTATTCCTGACTTGGTCACTATTTTTCTGGCTTTTCTTAAATGCCTCACTTTTTTCCAGCCATAATAAATGGGCAGAGTTCATTAGAACTTGTCATAGTTTGTTAGAACAAATTACGTCATCAGTACTTGCTTAAAAATTATTGAGCCCATACTGTGTATTAGACACCATTCTATTTGCTAGAAATACAATAGTGAATAAGAAAGGCATGATTCCTAACCTCACAGAGCTTACATTTGCTCCAAATATGTTTAGTGCTATTCAATCACTGATATGATATCCTCAAAAATCACTGAGGGCACGTGAAGTCAGTAAGCTGACCAAGTCAACAAATATTTCTTGAATATCTACAATGTACAAGGCATTTTTCTATGCAATGAGAAAAAAATGCCCCTCATTAGATTTTTGCTGCAAAAAAGATAGAGGTCATATTTGTCATTATACTCTATGTCCCCAGAGTCTACCCTGGTATCTGGTACTCAGCAGGTACTCAATATATAACTGCTGAATGACCAAATTAGTACATTTGTGAATGGGGGAAAAAATATGGGCCCTGCTCTCAAGGGATTAGGATCTAATGAGTAATTTAAAGCAGCTGTGCATCAACTACAATAAACCACAGTATATTATAAAATGACATAAAGGATACAAATGAATTAAAAGCAGGAACTCAAAACAGATCTAGTATACCAATGTTCATAGCAACAATTTTCACAACAGCATAAGGGTGAAAACAACCCACATGGTCATCAACTGATGCACAGATAAACAAAAGATGGATTATCAGTACAATGGAATATTATTTGGCCTTTAAAAAGAAGATAATTCTGACACATGCTACAGCACAGATGAGCCTTGAAGCATTAGGCCAAGTGAAAAAGCCAGACACAAAAGGACAAATACTATACGATTCCAATGACATGGATTCCCGGAATAGGCACATGGACAGAGACAGAAAATAGAGTGGTTGTTACCGAGGGCTCAG
>NW_027527932.1:1328448-1339080 GCF_008692635.1 Crocuta crocuta | reverse complement strand
TGAGGATGAAGTCAGGCGATGGACAGCGTGATGGCTGCACAACAACGCAAACTGACTCAATCTCACTGACCTGGACACTTAAAAACAGTTAAAATGGCAAATTTTGTCATGTTTTACCACAGCAAAAAATAATGATAATTATAAAAAGACAGGAAGGAGTTTCAGAGGCAGTGATAACATATCTGTCCGGCCCAAACAGGGATGGGTTTCTTCGAGGTAGTTTCATTTCAGGTGGCTCTTCCTCTTAATGCCTGCATAGCAGAGTCGTCACTGTTACCAGCAGGAACCAAGCATTCATTGTCTCAAAGCTGCTGAGTTTTATGTGACTTTTCTTATACCAGAAACTGGTGAGAGTAGTTGCTTCTGGGGAGGGACACTGGAAGTCTGCAGGGCGAGAGATATAATGACCTGGGGTAGGAAATGTCTTACGTCTCACTGAACATTTATTCCTTTTTTAAAAAATATTAATGTTAAAATAAATTTTAAAACAAGTGACTCCTGATCCTCTTTACAAAGATTCCCTAAATGTGATCCAAAAGGTACACCAATTCTTAGGCTCCTACACTCCTTTATTCAAAGGATGTGAAAACAGCCAATGTTCCATGTCAGGGGCATGAAGCATAGACCTAGCAAAGCACCATTTCAGTCTGAAGTTTTCACCATCTCTTCAAGGGCCATCAGTTTTATAACCTGCAAATCTCCCTCCCTGCTACTCACCCTCAACACTCAAATATAAAGAACTAGTGACATCAGGCTATGCATGCACACGGTACAGTGTTAACACCAGCCCTTCCTACCAGACATGATTTAACCAAGCTCTTGGTTCCAGCTCTTGTGTGCACTGTGTTTTAATCCTGAATTCTCTTCTAATAAATTGAAATTTTATCCATTTATTACTATAGCAGAGATATTTGTAGTGACTATGCTCTGGATTAAAAGACCAGTTTCCTTAGACTCCTTTGCAGCTAAGTTCTAGCCCATGAGAAGTATTATGTCATTTTCTGGAAGGTTCCTTTGGCCTTTCCTTTTGCCTCCTTCCAGGAAGTGATTTTGAGGACAGAAGACATATGCTGAGGATAGTGGAAGAGATGGGACACTCAGTCACTGGTGGAATCCTGAAGCTTCCACCCAACACCTGGCTCCCTGCTGCGGATATCTTTTATGTGATAAACTAAACCACTGTGTGGTTAAGGCACTGTTATTGGAGTTTCTATTATATGCTGTTTACATAGCTTACTTTCCTTTCCCCCACATATCCTTTCTTGTTTGTGCTCACTTTTCTTTCTGTAATTCTTATACTTTCGTATACTGTAACTCACTCTCTGTTTTCTGGAGGTTTTCACTGTCCCGCATACCACAGCTTCTGCAGTCCACTCTGTATTTTGTATAGGGCGCTGCTAGGTATTTTCTCCATCTCTGACTGCTGTGGCTAGGTTGTTTTGTTTTTTTTTTTTTAATTTATTTCTGAGAGAGAGAGAGACAGCACGAGCAGGGGAGGGTCAGAGAGAAAGGGAGACGCAGAATCCGAAACAGGCTCCAGGCTCTGAGCTGTCAGCACAGAGCCCAACGCGGGGCTTGAACCCACGAACCGTGAGACCTGAGCCAAAGTCGGACGCCTAACCGACGGAGCCACCCAGGCGCCCCTGCTGTGGCTACTTTATCAGCCACACTGTGCTGGTCTCTATACAAAACGCCGCATATTCTGCAGTTCTGCTACTTTGCAGTTGGTTCCCACTAGGAATATAAGCTCCGAGAAGGCAGAGCTGTCCTGTCTATTCACAGCTGTGCTCCTTGAACTCAGAGCCGCACTTGACTTTTAGTAGCTTCTCCATAAATATTTCATTGAGTTTACTCAGCAAATATTTACTGAGCACCTTTCTAAGCACCGGGGACACCTCAGCGAACAAAATAGCTAAAAAACTGCTTCCCTGTGGCTCTAACATTCTAGTGTGGGAGAAAGAACAATAAAGAAACATTCAATCAATCAATCAATGAAAAAAAATGAAGAGCTGATCCAGAACTTTCCCAGGAGAGAGGTGCTATGGAAAGCCAGAGCACGGCAAAGGGGACCAGGGGACTCATGGTGGAAAAGACGGGCAAGAAGGAAAGGGGATCACAGTTTTAAATAAATAAAGGAGTAAGAGTTAGTCCTTGGAGAAGGCAACATTTGAGCAAAGACTTGAAGGAGATGAGGAAGGGAGCTGTTCAGATATCCCAGGGAAGATCATTCCAGACAACTCGCACAAAGGCCCTGTGGCTTTAAGAAATAGTGTGGAGAAACTGAACCTAGAAGAAAGTAAGCAGGAGAGAGACAGATGTAAGAAGAGATCAGAGGGATCTCAAACTTTGTAGGTCAGTCTCAGTTTTTGGCTGTGACTCTGGGGGACACAGGAAAGCACTGCAGGGTTCATGCTGTGGTTGTGATTTTAGAACCTTCTGGCTGTGGGGCTGAGAACAGACTATAAAGGAATCAGAAGGGAAGTAAGAACAGTACGGAGACTTGCGATAATTCAGATGAAAGATAGTTAAAAGCCTGAGCCAGGATGTAGCAAGAGGTAGGGAGAAATGATCAGATTCTAGATATATTTTGAAGGTAGAAGCAAAGGGATTTGTCAGCCAACTGGATGTGGCGTGTATATATATACATATATATATATTTTTTTTTAAAAAGGGGGGGTGCCTGGGTGGCTCAGTCGGTGAAGCATCCAACTCTTGATTTCGGCTCAGGTCATGATCTCATGGTTTGTGAGACTGAGCCCCACGCTGGGCTCTGTGCTGGCTGCGTGCAGCCTGCTTGGTGTTCTCTCTTCCTCTCTCTCTGCACCTCCCCCACTTGCCCGCGCAAGCGTTCTCTCTCGCCCTCTCTCTCAAAATAAATTAATTAATTAAAAAAATAATTCCTTGAATAATTCTGAGTATTTTGACCAGGACGGCCAGAAGAATCATTTTGCCATTAACCAAAATTGGGAAAACTGCAGGCGGACCAGGCTTGACGCGAGGATTTCAGTGAGGCTGTGAGAAGTGGGAGAAGTCTATTCGACATTTGGGTAGGGGTATTCCAGCAGAAAGCTGGATATACACACCTGTAGTTCAAAGAAAAGTTCTTGGTTAGGAGTATAAACTCCAGAGTCATCATGCATGCATGAAAAATGAGCTCTGAACAATGATAAAACCTATTTTCCTTTCCTGAAGGAATCTTAACATTCTGCAGCTATAAGAATGACTTCCAAAGAGTGTGAACAAGACCATTAGCCAAGAAAACAAATCAAAACCTCTATGATCCTTCTTATTCTTTCATTTTAAAGCAACGTGTCTCGGGGCGCCTGGGTGGCTTCGTCGGTTAAGCGTCCGACTTTCGCTTAGGTCATGATCTCGCGGTTCGTGGGTTCGAGCCCCGCGTCGGGCTCTGTGCTGACTGCCAGCTCACAGCCTGGAGCCTGTTTCAGTCTGTGACTCCCTCTCTCTCTGACCCTCCCCTGCTCATGTTGTCTCTCTCTCTCTCTCTCCTAGAAATAAATAAAACATAAAAAAAAAAAATTTAAAGCAACGTGTCTCAAAACATGGTCTGCAGATCCCCAGAATCAAATAAAACCAACCTTTGTAATAAATGCTCTTAGTGATTCTCACACATATGCAAATCTGAAAAACACCCACTCTGTGTGTGTAACTCTGTGGCACAGAGTATTATCTGGAAGTTTCCGCTTTAATGGCAATTAAGTGTGGGCTACATATGATGAAAAGAACCTAAAGACAGAGTCATTAGGAATCTCTGATAGCCAATTCATTTTATAACAGCCCTAGACTTACTCATGTTGCATGGAATTTATCAATATTCACGGAAATATATATCTGGGTAATATTCTGAATCATTTCCTGCATCATCTCCATAGTAACCTTGATCATCTGTCTTTAAGACAGATCTCTCTTGAGGGGCATCTGGGTGGCTTAGTCAGTTAAGCATCCAATTTTGGTTCAGGTCACGATACCCTGGTTCATGAGTTCAAGGCCTGCGTTGGGCTATGTGCTGACAGCTCAGAGTCTGGATCCTGCTTTGGATTCTGTGTCTCCCTCTCTCTCTGCCCCTTCCCTGCTTGTGTGTTCTGTCTCTCTTTCTCTCAAAAATAAATAAACATTAAAAAAAAAAAGATCTCTCTTCCTCTGAGTTTTAACAACTTTGGTTCACATGAGCCTGTTTCAGGAACGATGCTGCTGTTTCTCAGCCACATCTGATTCTCTGGTGTCAACATTCAGAAACCTGTATTCCCAGGACAGTTTTTCAGCTCTCTGTAATCCTGATTTTTTTTATGTTTACTTGCTGATAAATGATAAGAGTACATGAGACTATACTAGAGTCTCAGAAACTGGAGAGGTCCTTTCAAAGCGATCGGCTACTCACAGAAACAAACGCAAGAGATGCTTGGAAGGCCTACACAGGCACCTCTCCCAGAAATGCTACTTCCAGGAGGGTGTGCACACACACTTAACAGGTTTCCTGGGAAATCATTTTCAGGCCCAGATTAACCTAAGTAATATTTTCAAAATTTCTGGACCAAGAAAGCCATAAACCAAACTTCATTTCAAATAGTTTGTAGAAATGTGTGAGCTATGGGTTTCATTCAGGTAAATTTCCTGCCTGGCCCTGTAGATGCTAAAGTTACCATTTCTAACCTACTCAATTATTCTCATAGGTTCAGGATCATGGAGCTACATTTTCAATCCACTGTATCAAAAACAAAAAACAGACAAAACAACAACCACCACTTGACTCAGTATGCTATACTATGGAGAATCTGGTATCAGAGAATCTTTAGAAAGCACTTAGGCCATTTTTAAACTATAAAACCCAAATCTGTGGTATCTCAAGGTTTTATTTTCCAAAATTCTGTGTATCTCTGACTTCAGTTCTACTGGACAAATAGTTTACATTTTAAATTATAGTTGTCACTTTCATTTATCTCAATTCTAAAATGATATATTAAATTTTTATAATTTCATTGTATAAAACATGAATAAGCTTGATAGGCTGCACCTAAATTCAGCAAGAGTATACAAGGACTGAAAGTCCAAACAGAAATCAGAGTTCCTAAGGATGGACAGCCGGGTGGTACAGGAGGCCCAGGCATCTCCCAAATGGTCAGACCTGACCTTTGTACCCAAAGACAACAGGACCCAGGACGGGGGAGGGCGAACGTGCTGGCCTGATGACTCTGGCAGCACCAGCACAGCGCAGGCCCCAGGCCAAAGATAGCAGTTCGAGGACAAGGTCCCTGGGGAAGCCACTCGTCTTCCCTGAACATAAACCAGAAAGGGCAGCAGCATCAAATAAAGAAACACTGATTTCACTACTTAAACTTATGAACTTATCCCTCTTGGCAGGCAGTAAGTTTATGTTACATCATTTTTTATTTCCCACTGGCTACCACTAAACAGATCAGAAAGGACTTCATAAATACTGAGGGAGCCTTTCAAACTTTCAACCTCCACTTTATTTAGAGGGTACTTCATTCAGATCACTGGATCTTATTTGCAAATTAGTGACGTACATGACTTCCCTTCTTTCCACGCGTGGTGAGGAGGAAGCAAATGGCCACGAAGAGTACTGGACCGGTAAGGGGTGTGTAAGGGAGAGAGCGAATACACGTGTCCGGGTACATTACATTATTTGGGAATTACTGACACACTCTTTATATGCCTTCCCATAATGGCACTCCGTCTTTTTCAGTTGGATTAACAATCCCTGCAACACAGGCATCTCGCTGTCCTTCGCTGGCACTTGGCATTCTGTTGCACTGGACATTCACCAAGTATCTGTTGATTCATGACTGATGCAAACTAGAAAGTGTAAAAAAAAAACAAAGGTGTCCCACCTATCATGTGTGATTTTCAAGGCTGCAAACAGCATGAGATGCTATCATGAATGTTTAATGGAAAAGCTGCAGTGTGCAGTTTACATATACAGCTAACCTGGGAGCTGTAAACAGGAAGAAAAATATAATGTAACAAAATGTTCTCAACACTTACTTGCTTACCAGAAATTGAGAAATTACGATTTGGAAGGTGTCAATAGTGTCTGCTAAATCATCTTGTATTAAATATATTGCCAAGGGAATAAACCCTTTTGTTGCATCTTGTAAGAAAACAGATTTATACACGATTCCAAGAGGAAGAAGAGAGGGGAAAGGATACTTAGTAAAAACATCCTTTGTTAAAATGGCAGTTGCCACATCCCTTTATTTTTATAGCTGTTAAAAAACAAGAGACAACAAAATCTAATAGTCATTAAAAATTTCACACACTGTATATATATTTATACATACAATTATACAATATTGCCTTATGTAGCAATTCTTTTTACAACAGTTATGTGAGATAATTCACAGAATTACCTCAAAGGGATCCCTAATTGCTCTAGTAACAACTTAAAAAATAACTTAATTTCTCCACAGGACCATTTCCAATAAGTCAATGATGATGCACTAGTTGACTGTGAACTCTAACCTGGCTAACAACATCCTGTGTTTACTGGAAATACCAGTGCAGTACTTCAAGCGATGAGGGAGCAAGACAGGTAATTAGACTCTCTCTCTCTCTCTCCCCCTCTGTCCAAGAGCCCGTCAGTAACAGAAACAAGAGCTGAGATGCACCAACATCACCACTATCTTCGGATGAGACTAGGAAGGGTACAGCTAGAGGCTACCGGCGTCCTTTCCTCTGTGGGTCCTGCCTCCTTGACCTTCTCACCGGCCCGTACACGTTCCTCTGCTGCCCGTGCTCTGCCGAGTGCCATCACCTCCACAGTTCAGCTCGTATCATTTCTCCCCTGAACTGAGGCAGCAGTGTCCTACCTAGCTGGACTCCGGCCTGGAGTCTCCTTCCCCCTGACCACCGCTAGAGTGACGCTGCCGTCAGTCTACCCCACTGCATCAACCCCCCACTGCCGACAGCTCCTGGAGAACAGAAACCCGATCTTTCTCACTCCTATACCCCCAGTGCTGGCGTGGGCCTGGCACACAGTAGGTTTTCAGTAAATGACTGGATAAATGTAACACAAAGTGTGACATGCAAACCCCTTTACAATCCCGCTCCATCTAACCTTCATAGCCTCACTTTTTGCTGTCCCTTCAAGTGTTCAGCAGTTCAAAACTGTCATTTTCCCAAACACACAATGCATTTTCACATTTCTGAGCATTAATGGAGCTACTCTCCGTTTAAAATATTTCTCACCCATTTCTATTGTCACCTCCTAATTCACGTGTGAAGTTCCTCTGACCGATACACATTAAATGAAAGAATGAATGAACGAACAACTCTTAGAAAGTACCTTGCCTCTATTCCTGCATCTCACTGTCAGGAATATTCTCTGAACACTGTTCCCCCAGTCTCCTTCCTGGCAAGATTCATATTCCACCACTTAATGCTGACTAAAACTAGCTATGTGATCCTGAACAAGACTCAGTTTCCTTATTTGTTTTTTAAAATGTGGTTGGGAAATAGATTCTGGGATGATTTCAGCCTGGGTCTATGTTTCTAACACACTCATTCTTATTTCTCCCACTTTTGATAAAAGATCTGGAAATAAAAAACTATACCATGTGTTCAGGAAAACAGAAGGATAAATCAGTACTTATGAAACACTTTGTTTCACAAAAAGAGGAGCCGAAAAAGAAACCAGAAAGGTAGGTTTGGGGTGGATTATGAATACATCCAAGTGTCATGCTTCATTCAGTATCATTTAACAAGCAAAACAGCTAATGGGGGAAGAGAGGTAGGGGTGTGTGTGTGTGTGTGTGTGTGTGCGTGTTAAAGACAGGCAATCCTACCTTCATCCGAGCCAGTTAGTTCCCAAGGAAACTGAGCAGAGCAGCCAGTGGAGGACATCTTGTCCCCAGCCCCAGGAGGACCCAGCTGCTGCAGAGGACGCTGGCTTTTCTGACCAAGCAGGCTCAGACTGCCTAGCAAGAGCCGTCGCTGAGGCGCACTGAACCTCCCCAGCACGGACGGCCACACTGCTTACAGAGACCCCAAGTCCTGACCCACACGGGGTTCAACTCCCCTCCCCCCGCAGCTGGTATGAGCCAAGAGTTGCGGACCACACCTGAATAGGTGGCTCCTGTTGAGGCAGACTTAATGGCAGAAGAAACCTAAGAAGAACTTTAATAAAAAAGTAACGACGACTCTTCCACACGGTTCTCCAGAACGGCTGCACCCGTTTGCATTCCCACCGACAGTGTAAGAGCGTTCCCCTTTCTCCACATCCTCGCCAGCACTTGCTGTTTCCTGTTTTAATTTTAGCCATTCTGATGGTGTGGTGATATCTCAGTGTAGTTTTGACTTGCATTTCCCTGATGATGAGTGATGTTGAGCATCTTTTCATGTGTCTGTTGACCATCTGGATGCCTTCTTTGGAAAAATGCCTGTTTTTCAACTGGATTATTTGTTTTTTGGGTGTTGAGTTTTATAAGTTCTTTCTGTACTTCCAATACTAACCCTTTATCAGATATGTCATTTGCAAATATCTTCTCCCATTCCATGTCTTTTAGTTTTGGTGATTGTTTCCTTCACTGTACAGAAAATTTTATTTTGATGAAGACAACTCTTGGGTAGATTTATTTAAAGGAAAGAAATGTGTCTGGGCAAACTAAAAACTAAATATCACTTCTGAATTTAAAACCTACAAAAAGAACCCAAAAAACCAGTACTGCTGAAATACAAAGTAGCCATCATGAGTAGTAAGCTGGAAGATCTATAAGATCAAATGGAAAAATATGAACGAGAGAAAAATACAAATAAAAGGAAATCATTCATGAAAAGAAACATGGGAGACAGTTTCAAGACGCCTGATATGAAAATGAAAATACAGGCATTCCAGGGCGCCTGGGTGACTTAGTTGGTTAAGCGTCCAACTTCGGCTCAGGTCACGATCTCATAGCTCATGGGTTCAGGCTCTGTATCAGGCTCTGTGCTGACAGCTCAGAGCCTGAAGCCTACTTCAGATTCTGTGTCTCCCTCTCTCTCTGTCCCTCCTCTGCTCACACTCTCTCTCTCTCTCTCTCAAAAATAAACATTAAAAAATTTTAATAAAATAAAGGCATTCCAGAAGGAATAAAAGGAATAGAAGAGAAGCCACAACCAAATAAAAGGAAAAATAAGAGCTTTCCTGAGCTTAAAAATGTCTTGAATTTCAAATAACATTAGCACACCAAGTACCAGACAGGATTAATGAAAACTGACATGTTTAGGCACATTCTGGTGACATTTCCTAACTCTAAAGATTTTTTTTTTAATTCATATAAGCTTTCAAAGATAGATCAGGTTACTTAAAAAGGAAAGAGAATCAGAACTGCCATCACAAGCCTCATAGATAGTACTGGAGTCCAGGAGAATAAAAAGAAAAGGAATACTGTTTAGAGACTTTTGAAAGAAGTGAATGTAATCCAAGAATTCTATGCCTGGCTAGAATCTCATTTCTATGGAGGCTGGAGAGCCTTCTCATTGGTGGGCCTCTCCCTCAGGCCTCCCTCCACCTGCCTACGCCTGAGTGAGTAATAAGCCTTTGAATTACTTGCTTGCCGTGGCCCTGGTGGGGTATGTCTTGACATGAATACCTTTTAAAGGAGGGAAGAAAGGGCCTAGCAGTGGGCAGGACCAAACCACAAGAAGTTGAAGAAGGGCATTTCAAACATAAAAGGACTCAGAATTTATTCCACATAAGTATATTTTTTGAGGAGATCATGAAAGACCAAGTACCTCAATTTAAAGAAGATTAAAACTAAATAATAAATTCATTGTAGAGGTCTAAAGTATAAGAAATAATGGGGTCCATGAATCTAGCAAGATATATAGTCATGTCAAAATAAAATATACATTATTATGTTTATATAGGAAAGCACACCACTCAAGAGAATAATGAAACCAAAAGACAAAGTGAACAATACCTTCAGAGGGCTGAGAGAAAGTAACTATCAATTGAGACTTGCATATTCAACTAAACTCTCTTTTATTAACTAGGGTAAACTAAAGACATTCTTAGATTTAAAAAATTTAATAAGAGTTTGCAATTAGAAAAACCTAATGAGGGGATTTTCTAAGAATGTACTCAGGAAGAAATGGACCCAAAAGAAGTTTTAAGAGACAAAAAGAAAAACATGAGTAAAGATATTGCTAAATATCTAAACAAACTGGTAAATTTAAATGTATCATCTATAACTACAATAATGTCTAACTTAGGAGTTAAAAAAAATACAACTAAGGGGCGCCTAGGTGTGTCAGTTGGTCAAGCATCTGACTCCTGGTTACAGCTCAGGTCATGATCTCATAGTTCATGGGTTTGAGCCCCATGTTGGACTCCAGGCTGGCAGTGCAGAGCCTGCTTGGGATCCTCTCTCTCTTCCCTTCCCCCACTCACGTGTTCTCTCTCTGTCTCTCAAAATAAATAAATAAACATTTAAATAAATAAATAAATCTAAAATACTGGCCAAAAATAGTAAATAATTTGATGGAGGATGATCAAAGTTCAGTACTTTTCTACTATTCAGTCAGGAGTGTTAAGACATTGATTAACCTCACACCTCACTGAGTTAAATATAAATGGAAAAAATCCAAATGAAATCTTGAAAAGTAAAACAGTGCCTA
>NW_027527932.1:1318737-1328427 GCF_008692635.1 Crocuta crocuta | reverse complement strand
TGAGCAGGGGAGGGTCAGAGAGAGAGGGAGTCACAGACTGAAGCAGGCTCCAGGCTCTCAGCTGGCAGTCAGCATAGAGCCCGACGCGGGGCTCGAACCCACGAACCGTGAGATCATGACCCGAGCGAAAGTCGGACGCTTAACCGACTAAGCCACCCAGGCGCCCCAAACAGTGCCTAACTTCTAAATAATTTTTTTTAAATGGAAGAATAAAAACAAATACACTATCATTCAAAATAAAGAGCAAGAGGGAGATAAGAAATGAGAAGAACAGGACAAATTTGTAAAAGGCCAATTAAGGCAAATCCAAATATAGCCTAAATTCCATTGAATGTTAATGGTTTAAACTTCCCAGTTAAACGATAAAGACTGTCAGGTAGAGGGGTGCCTGGGTGGCTTAGTCGGTTAAGCGTCCGACTTCCGCTTAGGTCATGATCTCACGGTTCGTGGGTTCGAGCCCCGTGTCGGGCTCTGTGCTGACTGCCAGCTCGGAGCCTGGAGCCTGTTTCGCTCTGTGACTCCCTCTCTCTCTGTCCCTCCCCTGCTCACCCTGTCTCTCTCTCTCCTAGAAATAAATAAAAATTTAAAAAAATAATAATAATTTTAAAAAAGACTGTCAGGTAGATTTTAAAATTCCAGCTATATACTAGTCACTAGTAACATATCTAAATCATGAAGACATAGAAAAGCTGAATATAAAAGGAATAAAAAATATATTGCAGGAAAATACAGAGAACTAGATGAAATTCAAAGTATCATTAATCGAAATGTTGTAAGAAGCAGGGAAAGCATTACTCGAAGGGAAAGGTACAGCTTTCAAACATTTACATATTAAAAACTAAAGTGTGAAAACTAATGAACTTAAGTTGAACTACAGAAGTTTAAAAAAAAAGAATAACAATAGACGTCTGGGTGGCTTAGTCGGTTAAGTGTCTGATTCTCGGTTCCAGCTCAGGTCATGATCTCAGTTTGTGGTTTCGAGCCCCACGTTGGGCTCTGTGCTGGCAATGTGGAGCCTGCTTGAGATTCTCTCTCCCTCTCTCTCTGTCTTTCCCCTTCTCATGCTGTCTCTGTCTCTCTCAAAATATAAATAGAAAAGAATAAAATTTTTAAAAATAGCAAAATAAAATCTAAGTTGAATGAAGATTAATAAAAGAGCAGAAATTAATAAAATGAAAAATGAAGATACAATGGAGAGTATCAATTAAGCTGAAAAATAGATCTTTGTAAACACTTATAAAATAGACAACCCTCTAGTAAGACTGATCAAAAAAAAAGAATAAATAATATTAGGAGTGAAATGATGGTTATAACTTAATAAAAAATTTTTAACATTTATTTATTTTTGAGAGAGAGAGAGACAGAGAGAGACAGCTTGAGCAGGAGAGGTAATTTTTAAAAATTTTTTTAAATTTTTTTCAACATTTCTTTATTTTTGAGAGAGAGTGTTTATTTTTGAGAGAGAGAACTTTAAATACAGAGAAGAATTTTTTAACAGGGACTATTATAAAAATTCTATGCCCATAAATTTGAGACATAAGAAATAGCCAAATTTTTAGAAATATATATCCTAGTAAAACTGTTTTCAGGGGCGCCTTGGTAGCTTAGTTGGTTAAGCATCTTACTCTTGATTTCAGCTCGGGTCATGATCTCACAGTGGTGACATCAAGCCCTATGTCAGTCTCCATACTGGCATGGAGCCTGCTTAAGATTCTCTCCTCCTCCCTCAGCCCCTCCCCTGCTTATACATGTGCATGCATGTGTGTGTGCTCTCTCTAAAATGAAAAATAATCTAATAAAATATAACTGTTTAGAGAAATCAAATAGCCCTATCTTTTAAAATACAATCAGAACTTTAAAATCTCTTTGCCAAGATAATACCAAGCCTAGGTAATTTTATAGGTGAATTATACCAAACTTTCAAATAATCAGATGTTTCAATTTTACACAAACTCCACCAGAGATCAGAAAAAGAGGAATACGCCCCAATTTAGCCCATGAAGTTACTAAATAATAGTGATATCCAAATAAGACAAGGATATGCAAAGAAGAAAAATTACAGGCCTACCTCACCCACAAACACAGATGCAGAAATGTAAACAAAATGCAGGCAAACCAAAGCCAGCAGTATAAAAAGATAGTATAACATGATCAAGCTGGGTTTATCCCAGAATGCAAAATCTATGAATATATAAATATAATTAACCATATTAACAGATTAAAAGAGAAAGACTATAAGAATGTTTAATTAATACAGAAAGATTTTGAAAAAAGTCAACACTAACTCATCAAGAAAGGTTCTACAAACTAGGAGTAGAATTTCCTCACCCTGTACAGGGCGTGATTATTTATGCTAAAACATTATAGAAGAATTCCTCTGAAAATCAGGAAGAAGACAAGCATACCTACAATTATCCATCTACTAAACATTTTACTGAAGGACCTAACAAGAGCAGTAAAATATGAAAAGTAAAAAGTTTAAGGTTTGTAAAGGAAGACACAAAAATAGTCATTTTCACAGAAGATATTACTTTATACATAGTAAATAAAAATAAATTATTAGAATTAATAAAAAGAGTTTAGCAAGGTTGCTAGATATAAGATTAATATTCAACAATCAACTGTACTTCTACACAACAGCAATTTTCAAACATAGGTTATTAATATCATTTATAATAGAAACAAATAAATATGGTACCTAAAAATAAATCTGAGAAAAGCTGTATAAGACATTTATGGAGAATTATTGACACATTAAAGAAAGCCTAAATAAATGAAGAAATGTA
The DNA here is from genome assembly GCF_008692635.1 of Crocuta crocuta. Lineage (NCBI taxonomy): Eukaryota > Metazoa > Chordata > Mammalia > Carnivora > Hyaenidae > Crocuta > Crocuta crocuta. The sequence continues at coordinate 1,325,641 of NW_027527932.1, read as the reverse complement.
TCGTGTTACTATATAGAAAGATTCAATAATGTTGAAATATCGTGACTTCTTCCCAAACTGATGCAGATATTCCAATAAAAATTTCAGCAGTGCTCTTTCAAGAAAATCAATTCTAAAATATGTATCAGAGAGCAAAACCCAAAGTTAGACAGGCATTTTTTTCTTTTATAGTTTATTGTCAAGTTGTTTTTCATATAACACCCAGTGCTCATCCCCACAAGTGCCCTCCTCCATGCCCATCCCCCCCTTCCCCTCTCCCCCACTCCCATCAGCCCTCAGTTTGTTCTCAGCTTCAAGAGTCTCTCATGGTTTGCCTCCCTCCCTCTCCCCAACTATTTTTTCCCCTTCCCCTCTCCCATGGTCCTCTGTTAAGTTTCTCCTGTTCCACTTATGAGTGAAAACATATGGTTTCTGTCTTTCTCTGCCTGATTTATTTCACCTAGCATTACACCCTCGAGTTCGATCCATGTTGCTACACAGGCCAGATTTCACTCTTTCTCATTGCCCTGTAGGATTCCATTGTATAGATGAACCACATCTTCTTGATCCATTCGTCCGTTGATGGACACTTAGGCTCTTTCCATGTTTTGGCTATTGTTGAGAGTGCTGCTATGAACATTGGGGTCCATGTGCCCCTGTGCATCAGCACTCCTGTATCCCTTGGGTAAATTCCTAGCAGTGCTCTTGCTGGGTCCTAGGGGAGTTCTAGTGTTAACTGTTTGAGGAACCTCCACACTGTTTTCCAGAGGGGCTGCACCAGCTTACATTCCCACCAACAGTGTAGGAGGGTGCCCATGTCTCCACATCCTCGCCAGCATCTAGAGTCTCTTGATTTGCTCATTGTAGCCACTCTGACTGGCGTGAGGTGGTATCTCAGTGTGGGTGTGATTTGTATTTCCCTGATGATGAGTGATGCTGAGCATCGTTTCATGTTAGACAAGGCATTTCTAACAAGAATGAAATGGGATTTTTCCTAGTGATTAACTAGATTTTTTTTGAAAGTTATACTAATTAAGATAGTATTACTGTTGACATAGGGAGAAACAAAATAAACAATGAAACAGTAGAAAACTAAGAAACACAAATAGATATACATTACAATGATATATAACAGAGATGGCACTGTTGGTTATTAGGGGAAAGAATGGACTTCTAATTAAATAGTGCTAGAACAACTGATTATAAGGAAATAATAAAATTGGATTCCTATTTGACACCAAAAACAAAAATCACTTCAAGATATATTCATGTGTAAAAGGCAAAACTTTATAAACATTTCGAAGAAAATATATCTATGACCTCAGAGTAGAGAAGATTTATTATACCAGACCCAATAATCACTAATAAAACATAATGATAAATGTGACCATCTAGTAACTAAGAATGGCCCATAAAGTTCACTCTAAAGAAAGTTAAAACAGGGGCACCTGGGTGTCTCAGTCAGTTGAGAGTCCGACTTTGGGTCAGGTCATGATTTCGCAGTTCATGGGTTGGAGCCCTGAGTTGGGCCCTGGGCTGACAGCTCAGAGCCTGGAACCTGCTTTGGATTCTGTGTCTCTCTCTCTTTGCCCCTTCCCCACTCGTGCTCTGTCTCTCTCTGTCTCTCAAAAATAAATAAATGTTTAAAAAAAAAAAGCTTTAAAGAAATAAAGTTAAAACATAATCCACAAGCTAGACTACACACACACACACACACACACACACTTAAACACATACACACCTATATGTTAATAGAAACTTCTTCCAAATAGGAAAAAGAAAAAAAAAAAACCCATGGAAAAATAGTCAAAGGGTACAGAAATACAGATAATAAACAGATCACAAGATGCTAATTTCACTACTAATCAGAAAAATGCAAATTAAAAGGCAATGCCATTTTTTATCACAATACTAGCAAAAAATAAGAATACTGATACTATCCAAAGTTGCTGAAGTGATATTTGGCCCATCACATTTCATACCTCAAAATTCTTACAAATATCACACATTATGCCACCACGAATTTCAAGCGGCAAACACCACACTTCTATTTCAACAATACTATAGACTACATAGCTTGAAACCTTCCTGCTACAAAACATTCAAAATGACTGATAAAATAGGAAAACATAATTTTAAATTCATAGTGGAAAGGATATGGAAAGGAAAAGACAATCTCAGGCATCAAAAGCAAATAAAGAACTGGAACCAGAGTAGTTTAAGAAGCAGATGTGATAGCAGCCCTGGAAGGTGACAGTGGTGTAGCGCTCTTCTCCATAACCCACCAGGGATTTGGTTTTATTGCTCATGAGGACTAAGGCCTCGAGCAACATGAGGTGAGAAGTTAAAACCAAGATGCCCAAAGAAGCCAGGATTTATGAAGAACCTAGATGAAAAAGCAAACTAGAAAACAAATCTAACTACTAGTACAAGGAAATTATAATAATCTTGGGGCGCCTGGGTGGTTCAGTTGGTTGAGCGTCTGACTTTGGCTCAAGTCATGATCTCTACAGTTCATGAGTTCGAGTCCTGCATTGGGCTCTGTGCTGACAGTTCAGAGCCTGAAGCTGGCTTCTGATTCTGTCTCCCCCTCTTTCTGCCCCTCCCCCACTTGTGAATCACGTGCTCGCTCTCTCTCTCTCTCTCAAAAATAAATAACAAAGATTTTTTTAAAAAAAAGAATCTTGTCTGACCTAGCCTGGATTAGCTATGGGGGGGAAGAATGTCCTACACAGAACTTTGCTATGGACTCTTTCTCATGTAGGCTTGGGATTTGGATTTATCCAAGCAATTAGAACCTCCCAAACCAAGTTATTAATATAAAAAGGGTTCCATGTTTATGATGAAGCAAACTCAAAACTTCACTGGGAGAACACACTCTGCACCCAAACCACACAGGATGCCTACCGATAGAGCCCTGCTAAAGACAAGCACACAATTCAGAACCAGCCAACATGTGAAAAACCAATCAGCAGACACAACCAAAGCATTATTACACTCTCAACAACTTCAAATACTAGAACAGATAAAGAACTATAAAATAAATATCTTGAATTATTAAGGAAGCAAAAATTAAACTTAAAGTATGAAAAGAGCAAGATACTACATGAAAGAAGACTTGAAAACAAAACAATTAAGGGGCGCCTGGGTGGCTTAGTCGGTTAAGCGTCCGACTTTCACTCAGGTCATGATCTCGCGGTTCGTGGGCTCGAGCCCCGCGTCGGGCTCTGTGCTGACAGCCAGCTCAGAGCCTGGAGCCTGTTTCAGTCTGTGACTCCCTCTCTCTCTGACCCTCCCCTGTGCACGCTGTCTCTCTCTCTCTCTCCTAGAAATGAATAAAACATTAAAAAAAAAAAAGAAAACAATTAAGCTTTCTAATCAAAATAAAAAGTATAACGTGTTCATTAAAAGTCAATAGATAATTTTTAAAAGTTATTTTAGATACAGCTGAAAGGAGACGCAGTGAACTGAAACTAAGTCTCAGGAATTAGCCTGAAGGCAACACACAGAAACAAAGCAACAGACAATAAGAAAGAAGAATTAAACTTGGAGGACAGAACAAGTTCCAATTTATTTATTTGTAGTTCCAGGAAGGAAAAACGGAAAATGGCAAATGTAATATTGAAAATTATAATGATTAGCAATATTTCACAGTTAATAAGAGACATGAATCCTCTACTTCAGGAAAGAAATCCTAAATGTGATAAGTAAATACAGAACCCAAAGGCAATGAGAAGACCTTAAATGAAGCCATGGAGAAGAGGGACGTTATGCAGGTTGGGTTCTCCAGAAGCAGACAGTGAGACGGAGTTTTATGTGCAAAGTGTTTATTTAGGGATCAACTCCAGTGGAAGCAATATCGAGCAGAGGAAGACGACATACTGTGATGTGGCCTGACAAAGCTTCAGCCAACCCAGCAGAGAGTCAGGGTCTAGAATTAACCTTCAGACTGTCATATATTGGACTGAAATACTTAGGCCTTCATATCTCTATCTTGTTTGGTCACAGGATGCAGGCTGACCCGGGAAGGATGTGAACTCAGGCAATGCAGCTCTCTTCAGCTAAGAAAGACCCTGAAAAAGCTGACAGGTAGACACTGTGTGATGTCCCCACAGCTGGAGAGCATGTCTCTCCTTGAATGGGATCTGGCACATCTCTGTACCTACCATGGAATGACCTACACAGGAATGACAACTCAACAGACAGCATTTATTAACAGCAACAACAACAAAAATGCAGAAGACAACAGGACAATAGCTTCAAAGAACTAAAAGGAAAGCAACTGGCAACCTAAATTTTAAACCCAACCCATTCATCATTCAAGAGTAAAAATGCAATAAAGCTAAGCCAATAAATAAACAAACAACAAAATAAAAGCACTTACCACTAACTGATCTTCTGAAAGAACTACTAAAGGATGTATTTCAGAAAGAAAGAAAATGAACCCAAAAGTGAGGACTAAAATGTAAAAAGACCTAGTTAGCAAAGGAATATATAAACATGGCTAAATTTAACCGTATGAAACAATAGTGTTTTTAAGATGATTAATTTGGAAGGTATAAAAACAAGATGGAATTAAAGCTAGGAAAACAGTAATGTGTAATGAAAAGGGAGCCACCAGAGTTAAACCATCCTAAGATTCATATATTAGACACGAGGAATGCGAAGCTGTTGCTTGACCTTACAATAGTTAAGTCAATTATGGTCTTAACACTTAAAGGGTCACCATAAAGGAATAAAAATAGAATGCTGAATATCCAAACCAGCAGGGGATTAAAATGTAATAAAGAAAATTCCAATCCTTATCAAATTCCAAAGGAATTTTTCACAGAAATTGAACTTTCCTAAAATTTGTACGCAATCACAAAAGTCCCCAAATAGCCAAAGCAATCTTAAGAAGAACGAAGCTGGAGGCATCACATTTCCTGATCTTGAACTATATTACAAATCTATGATAATCAAAACAGTATGGCACTGGCATAAAAGCAGATACATGAGACCGAATCAAGGGCCCAGAAATAAACCCATGCATATATGGTCAATTAATTTACGACAAGGAAGTCAAGAAAATGCAATGGGAAACGGCAGTCTCTTCAATAAGTGGTGTTGGAAAACTAGGTAGCCACATGCAAAAGAATTAAACTGGACCACTTTCTTTTTTGTTTTAAAGTTCATTTCTTTTTTTTTGACAGAAAGAGCACGCATACAAGAAAGGGGCAGAGCGAAAGGGAGAGAGAGAGAAAATTCCAAGCACTGTCGGTGCAAACCCTGACGTGGGGCTCAAATTCACAAACCGGGAGATCATGACCTAAGCCAAAACCAAGAGTCGGACACCCAGCCGACTCAGCCACCAAGGCATCCCCACTGCCCCCACTTCTTACATCATACACAAAAATAACTCAAAATGAACTAAATACTTGAATGTAAGACATGAAACCGTTAAAATTCCTAGAAGAAAACATAGGCAGTCAGCTCTCTGACATCAATCTTGGCAATGACTTTTGGATTTGACACCTAAAGCAAAGACAACAGAAGCAAAACTCAACAAGTGGAACTACATCGAACTAAACCCTCCAACCAGCAGAAGAGATGAGAAACAAAATGAAAATGCAACCTCCTGAACAGGAGTAAATATCTGCAAATCACATATCGAATAAAGAGTTAATCTCCAAAATATATAAACAATGCATACCATACAATAGCAAAACCAAACAAAAAAACAACAAAAAAATCCCAAACTATCCAATTTAAAAAATGAGCAGATATGAATAGGCATTTTTCTAAAGAAGATCTATAGATGGCCAACAGGTATATTAAAAAAGTGCTCAAAAAAAAAAGTGCTCAAAGTCTCTAATCATCAGGGAAATGCAAATCAAAACCACAATATCACCGCATGCCTGTTATAACAACTAATATCAAAAAAACAAGAAACAATAAGTGCAAGTGAGGAAGTAGAAGAGAGGGAACCCTTGTGCACTGTTGGCGGAAATGTAAACTGGTCCGTCCACTATGGAAAACAGTATGGAAGTTCCTCAAAATATTAACAATAGAACTACCACATGACCCAGCAATTCCACTTTTGACTGTTTATTGGAAAACAAATACTAACTTGAAAAGACTACGCACGCCCGTGTTCACTGCAGTGTTACAAGAGCCAAGTCATGGAAACGATCTGAGTGTCCATCAATGAGGAATGAATAAAGAACATGTGATACATACATATGATGAAACATTATTCAGCCATTAAAAAAAAAGTAGTCTTACCATTTGTGACAATATGAATAGAACTTGAGGGCATTATGCCAAGTGAAGTAAATCAGACAAAGACAAATACCATATGATCTCAATTATGTGTGGAATCTAACAAACAAACAAATAAACAAAAACCCGAACTCATAAACACAAAGAAAACCTTGGTGGTTTCCAGAGATGGGAGGTGGAGAGTAGGCAAAATGGGTGTGGGTGATGAAAAGGTACAAACTTCCAGTTAAAATAAGTCCTGGAAATGTATTATACAGCATGGCAACTATAGTTAATTATACTGTGTTGCATATTTGAAAGCTGCTAAGACAGTAAATATTAAAAGTTCTCATCACAAGAAAAAAAATGTAACTATGTATGTGACAGATACTAGACTTATTATAGTGATCATTTCACAATATATGCAAATACATAATCATCATGTTGTACACCTGAAATTAACATTATATTATATATTAATTATATCTCAACAAAAAGAAAGATATTAAGCTAGTAAGATACAGAGGCAGAAAAAATACCAGGTAAATAAAAAGTATAAAATAAAACTGAAATAAATACATCACTAATCACAATATACTAATTAGTCTAATTGCATTGATTAAAAACTGTCAGATTTGATTTAAAAAAACAAACCACCAGGGGTGCCTGGGTGGCTCAATTGGTT
>NW_027527932.1:1313397-1318732 GCF_008692635.1 Crocuta crocuta | reverse complement strand
CGAAAGTCGGACACTTAACCGACTAAGCCACCCAGGCGCCCCTCTTTTTTTTTTTTTTTTTTTATGTTTATTTGTTTTTGGGAAAGAGAGAGAGGGACAGAGCATGAGCAGGGGAGGGGCAGAGAGAGACAGAGACACAGAATCAGAAGCAGGCCTCAAGTTGTCAGCACAGAGCCTGACGTGGGGCTCGAACTCACGGACCATGAGATGACATGAGCCGGAGTCAGATGCTTAACCGATTGGGCCACCCAGGTGCCCCGAGTGTCAGACTCTTAATCTCAGCTCAGGTCTTGATCTCAGGGTTGTGAGCTCAAGCCCTGCACTGGGCTCTCTGCTGGGCACGAAGCCTACTTTAAAAAAAAAAATGGATTTCAGTCATCAGTTTGGCTGGGGATCCTGGGTCGTTCAGTCGGTAAAGTGTCCAGCTTCAGCTCAGGTCATGATCTGAGGTTCATGGGTTCGAGCCTTGTGTGACAGCTCAGAGCCTTGAGCCTGCTTCAGATTCTGTGTCTCTCTCTCTCTCTCTCTCTCTCTCTGCCCCTTCCCCACTCACACTGTGTCTCTCTCTCAAAAAAAAAAAATTTTTTTTAAGGAAGTCAGCTTGTCCAGCTAAAAATTCATACTATCTTGGGTAACGAGGCAAGTATAATAAGTACTGGGAAATGCCGGGAACATTATTTATACATTCTAAACAGTAAGTCCTTCTTAAGCCTTCGAGGAAAGTACACAGACCACGGCAGGGTCATCGGCATTACACGCGGCTCAGGGGCGCAGACACAGTGCGCTTCTGCATGCTGACAAGGGTACAGTGTCACATCGACTTGTCATTAAGGTTTTTTTCCTTTGCTGTCTTTCTTTACAAGTAAAAACATCTAGGGGCGCCTGGGTGGCTTAGTCGGTTGAGCGTCCGACTTTCGCTCAGGTCATGATCTCGCGGTTCGTGGGTTCGAGCCCCGCGTCGGGCTCTGTGCTGACTGCCGCCTCAGAGCCTGGAGCCTGTTTCAGTCTGTGACTCCCTCTCCCTCTGACCCTCCCCTGCTCACGCTGTCTCTCTCTCTCCCTCTCCTAGAAATAAATATAAAATATATATATATAATAGAAAATGATTTTTTAAATAAATGGATCTAAATTTTCTGTTACTGGATTCTTTGAGTGAAAAGATCCCTAAAGTTCTGGAACGTTAGTTTTCTTTTTATATCAATCTTTTATTCTTATATTGAACGTCTTGTAGAGAGAAAATCTAAAGCCTAACACCAGTCTCAATCCCATGGGATTTAGCGAAGAAATCTTATGAATGCAAACCATCAGCCAGTGGTGCTTACATATCTTATAGGTGCTGATAAGATTTTGGGAAATGCAATTTTCTTAGCAAACTGCATTTGCCAATTTTTGAAAAACAGAAACCATTGTGTATTTTACAGACAGCACATCAACTCAAGTCAATTCTAAAATGCTACCATCATTTTTACTATCCCAAAATCCAAAGTTCCTTCTAGGCAAATGTACAATGCTCAGTACTTGTTCTAACTACACAAAATCTGAATGCTATGTCTTCTATGTTCATTTGTAAAACAAAACAATGAATTTTTATATAGGTTTATAACTAAAACTAAAGCACATGAGTATGCAGATTTTTGTCTATGATTAAGAAATTTTCAAAATTAAATTTTCCCTTTAAGTACTTCCAAATTAAAATTATAAATCAGTAAAAATGAACCATGTGGAAATAATGTAAGCATTTCAAGGGCCCTTTTCTGCTATTTTATCAAATTACTGGCACATTGAACTTCCTAGACAAAAATAATTAAAATAACTATGTTCACAGCAGGATTAAAGATTGAATCATCCCTAACAATTTCCGCTACCAAAAAGGGACAATTGAGAAACATTTAGAAAGTAAATCTAAGTTAATGCACTAACCAAAAAATGCTTACAAAAATTCTTTACTGAACAAAGTTATGTTTTGAGGGAACATAAAGGTATTACTTTCATGCATTTAAACCTTCTTGCCCCTGACTGGGGAGAAAAAAATTTCCCTCTAGGTTCACTTTCGTTATTAAAATATTTCTCAATACTTGCTACAAAACTATAATTGTTGATTTTTCTGTCCTGTGCCTCATTTTTACCATTCTTGAGAAATGTTCTTAAGGCTCTAGAAAGGTAGCTAGCTAAGACAGAAAAATAGGAGTGGGGAAGAAATATTTAGAAAACAAGCATAAGGAACACGTCTGATGCGTTGGAGTAAAGAGCTATTTGGGGCCAGATCACGACCATCCAAGACCAAGAATAATCACTACCTTGTTAGGGAGAGAAGGGAGTTCATGGGGAGAGTGACTCTGCCACACGGGGGGAAGACAAATCTTCCGGACTGACCCGGAGAGAGAACGAACGCGAGGAGCCCTACGGACGCGTGGAACGGCTCCCCGGGCAGGAGTCAGGCGCCCGGCGGGGACGGGCGGCTGTCAGGCCGGGCAGCTTGAGAAGGATCCACACGGTTTAAGGAAACTCACAAAGAGCAGAACCCCACGGCGGCGAGAGCCTGCGCAACGAGGGGCGCAGCTCCGAGAGGGGGTGGCCCCGCGGGGAGGGCGGCCTGATCCGAGCCTTCCCGACGGAACCTTCCAGACGGAAGGGCCCAACCCGCGGCAATCGGCAGGCAGACAGCCAGGGGCAGAGGTGCCCGCGCCTGAAACTCTTCCTACCCCGACCCTGGGCCGCGGGGAGTCAGGGGCGGCGAGCGGCGGGGCCGCCGCGAAGGGCACCGTTCGGAGGCAGGCGGCACAGAACCTGTACACCGACCGCATTCGGGGCCGGGAAAGGGAACGTCAAGGGCAACATCACGGCTTCAGGCTTGCGGAACTAGACTAGACCGGTGGTTGCATCAACTGAGGCAGTTTTACTGACTGCTGTCTTCCGATGTCCAGCTCAGTACCTTGGGCATGAAAGGCCTTCCGTCACCTTTTACTGGGAGAAAAACATGTGGATGGATGGATGATGGAGGAGACAAATTTTCAGGAAGATGATGCGTAATGTAGTCTTAGACATACTGATTGAGTTTAGAGTATTGTGAAGGAGCCCACCCGGCAGCTGCGGATTTGATTCTGGAACTCAGAAAAGGAAAGGAACAGAGACGTAGCTCTAAGACCCATCTGCACAAAAGTGGCAGCCAACACGACGAGAGGGGGTGACGTGGCACAGAGAGCGGGTAAAAAGAGAAGAGCAGAGTCGGGGATGCGTCTGCACTAGGAGGCAAAAGAAGGAAGGGAAACCAGCAAAGGGAAAGACAAAGGGAAAAAACAACAAAAGATGGACAACCATTTGCTGTAGGCTTTCTTTTTCTTGACACTAAAAGGTCCACCTAACTAGTGGAGACCACAACTTACCTACTTCCCTCATTAAGAATTTTTTAAGCCCTCTTACTAATTTTAATTTTGCTCACCTTGAATCTAACAGCCAACATTAATCCTTGATTGAATTTAGAAAAGTCTATTTAATAGGTTTATTCACTCAAGCAATCGTGTATCAAATACCTGTTACGGGTCCAGAGGTATCATTGGCGAAGTAAAAGTAAAAATCAGTGTCCCATCATAAGGAAATTAAAAGTAACTTGGACTGTAAAAAACCATTCAGCATATAAGCGAAATAAGCCAGTCAGAGAAAGACAAATATATGATTTCACTCATGTGGAACTTAAGAAACAGAACAGATGAACAAAGGGGAAGGGAAGCAAAACTGAGATAAAAACAGAGAAGGAGGCAAACCTCCTGAGAGCATCTGAGAGATGCTGGGGTGGTGCTGGGTGGGGGCATGGGCTCGGGGGCGGTCGCTAGTGAGGAGGGCGCGTGCTGGGATGGGGGTGGTGCTGTACGTAAGTAATGAATCACTGTATTCCACTTCCCAAATCATTATTACACGATCTGTTAACTAACTTCGATTTAAATTTTTAAAAATTAGAATAAAAAAAACCATTCAGCATAAAACAATTAGAGTTCAATTAAGAGCTGACACATAGGATTCAAACCAAACAGCATTTCATACAGTGAGAATTCATACCACTTAATACCTGTTGACATCTGCTTTTCTTTTCCCCCTAACTCAGAAGATTGACAGAAGAGCTAAAACCTACAAACATGTACTTCCCGTTAAAGCCCAATCATACCATACTGTAAACTTCTCTTAACGTGTTTTCTTCCCCACTGTTCCATACAGCCTCAGTAATCTCTGTATCCAGTGTCTGGAATATGGCTATCATTTCAAATGTTTGTTGAATGAATGAATGAATCAGAAGCTAAGCCAAGCCCAGAACAGCTTTATCACTGTCAGTAACACTCTCCCATGGCAAATCACAAAACCTTTTAAGGGTTAAGGCAGTTAACTACTACGGCCTTTGACCTAGCCTTAACCCCACAATATGAGTGGTATTAAAGAGTTGGTGGTGGTGTTAAACAAAGGCAGAAAAACTCCTGAAAATCGTAAAATGCTTTTAGAAAAGAAGAGGGGCCCCTGGGTGGCTCAGTTAAGCAACTGACTCTTGATCTCAACTAGGTCTTGATCTCAGGGTCATGAGTTCAAGCCCCACACTGGGCTACACACTGGGCTTGAAGCCGACTTAAAAAAGAAGAAAAAAAAGATGAAGATAGTAGCACACTCTCTGATGAATAAAATGTGCTCACTAATGTTTGATGAGTGAATGAACAAAGGGAAGCTGAGGAAAGACAGTGAAACCAAACTCAGGCGGATGGGGCTGTGTCTAATGTCCTCTCTAGGTGAAACTCAACTGACTCTGTTTCCTAAGGGCTATGATGTCTATGGGTTAATTTTCCAGCATAACCCCCTCTTCAATACTCCTAACTTAAAAAAAAAAACAAGGGCACCTGGATGGCTCAGTTGTTAGTGCATGTGACTCTTGATCTCAGGGTTTTAAGTTCGAGGCACACATATGGCAGTAGATATTAGTTTTAAAAATATATAAAATAAAATAAAATAAAATAAAATAAAATAAAATAAAATGGCGGAACTAAGCCCTGGCTCCTCTAGTTGGGAGAGGTCTGGGGAGCAGGGGCGACCCAGGGCGATGATCCACCGCGGGTGTGAANAAATAAATAAATAAATAAATAAATAAATAAATAAATAAATAAATAAATAGGCCCAAATGCCCGGAGATGCCACAGCAGTCAGGCCCGGCCCGCGCTCCGGGCTCCCGGTCGGCGCTGCGCCCTGTGGGAAGGGTCTCTCGGCCCATCCTGAGGACTGATGAACACCGAAACCGTCAACAGTGGCTGCGGGACGCCCTCAAACGGTGACCCCCAAACCTGCACCGCCCCCTCCCGCCGCG
>NW_027527932.1:1310975-1313359 GCF_008692635.1 Crocuta crocuta | reverse complement strand
GCCCCTGCCGGCCGCTTCCAGGCGCGCTTACCCAAGGAGAAGGCGCCCCGAGGCTCCGGCAGCAGGAGGAAGTTTCGGCCCCTCTTCGGGGACTTCGCAGCCGAGAAGAAGAGCCAGTTGGAGCTGCTGCGTGTGATGAACAGCGGAAAGCCGCGGCTGGACGTGACGAGAGCCACCAACAAGCAGCTGAGGGAGGAGGACCAGGAGGCGGCGGCCCAGAGGCGGAAGGGGGGCCCGAAGGGCAAGAGGAAGGGGGGCCGGCGGGGGGCCGGCGGCCCGAGGAAGGGGGCCCCTCCCGGCCAGGGAGGGCAGAGGAAAGGGGGCTTGGGAGGCAAGGCGAGTTCCGGGCCGCCTCGCCTGGGCGGCAAGAAGAGAGGAGGACCCCCCCAAGGAGGAAAGAGAAGGAAGTAATTTCACCCCGACCCGCTTGTAAACAGAGAACTGTACTGAATGTTGCCTTCGGGGGGTGGGGGGTGGGGGGGTCCAAGCGGCTTCTGCTGCCTTCATTGAGCCTGAGATTGAAGTAACAGGCCGCCCTCCCCCCAAGACATATGTAAATGTTGGACCTTCCAAATTAGTGTTTTTCCCACAACCAAGAATTTGGCCGTAGGTTAAAGGATGTGTTTAAGGACATAAGAATCAGGGAAAGGATTTGGTGGAAAGTGGGAATGAGTTCTGTTTTTTAAAACACGTCTTTTTTCTTTTTAGCTTTGAAGATGGTAAGAGGGAGAGTTGGTCATACTGCAGACTTATGATGTCTGCATTATTTTTATGACAAGTGTACCAAAGCGGGGGTGGGGGGTGTCAGAAATTACATGTTCAAAACTGTACTTACAAGTAACTGTTATGAAAGTTATTTAATACAAAGTGTCTGTATCTAATGTTGCTTTTGATTTTTGGCTGTTGGTAGAAATCCTAAGTAAAACCAGGGGATACCTGGTTCAGATTATTTTCATTTACTTTCTAAAAAACATAAAGCAGTTAATTTATGATGATTTCAGTGAGGCTTCTTAAGAAAACTCATAACTTCTTTTGGTATCAGGCATAATACTGAAAGTGTAGTAAAACTGATGTCTCTTTGAAAAAGTTACTTTTTTTATACTGTGAAAACATTGCTTTGCTGTAAGTTACAAATTTGGGCTTCACTAAATAATAGTGATAATCCTCATTAATCCAGAAAATACTTAAATCCTCTTCAACATTTATGTCCCCAATTTTGTTTTAACTTCAGTGGGGTCTGTTTTGAGAAGAGCTAAAGAAACCAGATCTGTAACTGGAACACTGTTGTATTTGATTCATTTGTCAAGCTGACCTGAACGGGTTTGAGTAGGAGGTTAAATGTTGATAAGCTGTTATGCGTCTCTCCCTAAGCTCAGTAACTTGTCTTTGTGAAAATAAGTGTCTTCTTTAAAGGAGTCATAACAAGTCTAGATCCCAGAAGGGCCTTTGTGCTGCTGTTACAGCCCCATGAGCCGCTCTTATTCTGTCTTCTGGTCTGACAATTGATAGGAAATTAAAGCTGCGAGTTCATTTTGTCTTTTTTTTTTTTCCCAGTATTGTCTCATTTTTATAAGTTGCCTTTAGAAATTGTTATGGAAAAAGAGATTCAAATTTCATAATACATTACTAAAAACACAGATGTCCACTTGTTACTGTCTTGGGTTACTTGGCCATCATCGATCAGCTCCCCCCCTGGGACCTGAAGCACTGGGCCTGCTAAGCCATAGAGTACAGTGAAATCATGGAAAGTTTGTAACTACTGATGAAACCATTTAATGGTACCTTAACTTCATCAAAAGCTATTCATAGAGCAGTTAACACCTTTTAATTTCCAACCGTCTAGGGTGCGTTGTTACTGTTTTGTTTGGGGATTTTTCTGCCTTTTTGGGTTTTTTTAGACTTGATCTAGCAGTTGGACACAGCACTAGCCCTGATAACCGTTGGTGGGGTTTTTGCAAGGTCCTTATTTACTACTAAAACAATTTAAACACAATGTCTTAATAATTTATTAGGAAAATACGAAGGCAAAGTAGCACTTTAAAGGAATCAGTAGCAAAAGAATGCCCTTGTTTCGCTCCCTTTCCCTATATCCACATGTGAAGTAAAGGGGTTTTTATTATTATTATTTTTTTTTTTTAGTTTAGTAAAAGGTTTTAAGTAGAGAGACTTCAGGAAGTACCCAAGATCCTACAGAGAAGTTCCCTTTACCGCAGTTTCAGAGGTGGATGGTGAGACTGCAGCTGAAGCAGGGAGATTTGACCCGTGGGAAAATGGCCCTGATCCAAAGAGGGCTGGTGTGTGACCCGCACGCTCGGCCCAGTGGGCGGGGGCAGGAGGGCGGCACCGGGATTGGCTGGCGGAGGGGGTGGGGCGCAGGAGGGCGG
>NW_027527932.1:1310799-1310903 GCF_008692635.1 Crocuta crocuta | reverse complement strand
ACCACCCCAGGCCATGGCCGCAGCCGCTCGTGCCCGGGTCGCGCACGTGCTGAGGCAACTGCAGCGAGCTGCGTGAGTGCGGGCGGGGGGCGGGGGGCCGGGGG
>NW_027527932.1:1308606-1310642 GCF_008692635.1 Crocuta crocuta | reverse complement strand
ACGCCGCCCCCCTGGGGGCGGCCCCCGGGGCCCCACGTGTTCCTGCCCGGTTACTCCCAGGAGCCCGGGGGGGGACGGCGTCGTCGCGGTGCGCCCGGCGCGGTGGGCAGGCCGTGCCCTGCTCGGCCTGCCGTTAAGGACACTGAGGCCCGGAGAGGTCGGTGCCCCCGCGTCGTGGCAGACACTGGAGGCCTGGCACAGTGGACACGTTCAGGTGTCCAACCTACACAGGCGTACTGGGGAGATGCTCTGCGCCGAAAACGACTCCGGGCGCTGGGGGCTCAAAGGTGAAAGACTCTGGAGCAGTGGAAAGTCTAACGGGCAACTGGATGAGGGAGCGGGGTTTGTGAAACGGCCTTTGGGGAAGTCTGGGGACAGAGAGTAGAAGAGAAAGGGTTGCGCGCGGTCCCCAGGGGCTTCACTCCCTGGCATGCACCGGGCGTCGGGTATTAGAAGTGACGACGTGCCTGACCCCCTCCGGAAATGCCGGCCACCTGGTCAATGCGTGTGGGGTGTGCAAATGCACACGGGAGCCTGGGAACACGTGACATTTCGAGCTAGTGGATAGAGGGAAGGGGAAGGGACGGGCCAGAGACCAACGGCAAGCAACGTGGGAGGAGCAGCCCCTTTGGCAAGAGACGTAGTTCCAGGAGCAAAAAGTAGTTAAAATCTGGACGTACCTTCCTAGAAGGAGGTGAGGATGCAGAAGACAGATCCTGAATAAGAACACAGCCTTTACCGGGCACTTCCCTACATGCTTTACGTGTGCTATCAATAGGAGCTGTGATCCTTACAGCAACCCTATGCCAGACCGTATTATTATCCCCATGTTACATGTTATTTTTTATATTAAAAAAATAAAAGCATGGGGGCGCCTGGGTGGCTCAGTCGGTTGGGCGCCCGACTTCGGCTCAAGTCATGATCTCACGGTTCGTGGGGCTCTGTGCTGACAGCTCAGAACCTGGAGCCTGTTTCGGATTCTTTGACTCCCTCTCTCTCTGACCCTCCCCTGCTCACGCTGTCTCTCTCAGAAATAAATAAAACATTTTAAAAGTTTTTTTAAATAAAAGCATGAAGAAAAAGAATTTGTCCAGTTTCACACAGCTAAACGGCACAGCCATCATTTGAGCCCAGATATTCTAGTTTCACAGGCCCTGTTCTCAGTACTCTGCTAAAGAGTTTGGACCGTGTCCTGTAGATACCGAAAGCTGTGGAAGCGCTAGTTCTCACTGTGAAACACGAATACTTTGAGATGTCCCATGGGAAGAAAAAAATTCCGTGGCCAAATAATTGGGAAACTGTTCTTTGCTGCATAGCGCTTTTGGAAAGTCACGATAATTAGCACATGAAAGGCTCTGAGAAGTCCTACAGGGTATAAAGCAAAAAAAAAAAAAGTTTAGCTGTATTTACACTTTGTTCTAAATCTGTGTTATAAAACTCTTTTTATCAAGCAACACCATGTATATTCTTTGGAAGCAGTGTCATGTAGAACACGTGCTTGGACAAAGCCGCATGGCATGACTAGAATTATGTTCGAGCTTTCTGGTGACAATGCACAGCAGAGAGGAAAGACTAGAAGTAACTGTCATGCTCCAGCTAGAAGGTGATAGCCTCAGGTACCAGGGGGAGGCAGCTAGTACAAGGGGTAGATAAGAAAAATATTGAGGAGTCAGTTAAAATCAGCAGGAGTTTGTATCCGATTAGTGAGATGGAAGGAGAAAGTGAAGTTTCTGGCTGGGGTACAGGTGAACATTAGGGCCATTGACCGGGATGGGAAGTAAGGAGGGTGAGCGTTAGGAGGGAGATGAGAACTTGCCTTAGGGACTTCAGACTGGACATCCCTCAGGAAGAAGGGATGAAGAAGCCCTCCAGCAGGCAATTGACTGTATTGTTACAGAGGCGAGGGGCGCGTAGGAGCTCACCCATGTGTACAGAGGACTGTTTAGATCATGGATGTGGAAGCAGAGGCCTTGGAAAACAGTAAGCCTAGGCGGGTTGAGAATGAGGTCCTGGGGAGCCGCACCATTACAGCACGA
>NW_027527932.1:1305250-1308495 GCF_008692635.1 Crocuta crocuta | reverse complement strand
CAAAATGGGGCTTTTTTTTTTTTTTTTTGATACAGTAAGCATTTACAATGTGGGAGATTTCAGATAAGAATTTTGGAAAATTGGGAAATGGCATCTTTGGGCCCACATTTCATCTGGGGAAAGTCTGCCAAGGCTGGGGTGAAGTGGTGGCCAGCTCCTTTGAGCAGGCCAAGCACTCCCGCTTCCTGAGAGACCCTGGCACGCAGCCCGCCACTTCCCTGGCACGCCAGCTGCACAGCCAGCCCGCAGCTCTGGCCTCATCTACATTATCTGCCAGCCTCCTTAGGCACTTGGATTTGCAAATGATTTGCACTTTGAATGGAGGAAAAGGAGCCAGCGTTAAAGGATAGGAACGTAGCCAGACATATAGGAGAAAGCCCCGGAGAGAAGGACTGCACATCCACCGCTGATCGGTGGTGTTCTCATCCCTGGGGTACAGTAGGAAACAAAACAGCCTAATATCCCTGGTGTTTAAGTGTGGAGGCGGGGCAGGTGGAGTGAACTATAAACTAGTGAAGTTTACAGTATATTACATGTAACTTACAGAGAAAGGAAGGGAGGATGGGTTGGGCGAAGGGATGCGATTTCAGAGAAGATGGTCAGAGAAGACCTCACTGTATAGTTTCTTAGTGCTCCTGTAACAAACTACCATGAACTGGGTTGGTTAAAACAACACACATTTGTGCTCTTACAGTTCTTAAGTCCAGAATCAGTTTTACTGGGACAAAATCAAGGTGAAGAGGGCTACAGTCCCTTCCGCGGCTCCGGAGGAGAATCCCTCATCTTGCTCCTTCCGGCTTCTGCAGCTGAACTTCTTGCAACCTTCGATCGTAGCTCCTTCCTCCATCTTCACGGCCAGCAGTGCAGCAACTTGCTTCAGTGGTCACACTGCCTTCACGTCAAATCTCCCTGTGCCTCCCTCTTAGGAGGACACTTCTGATTACATTTAGGGCCCACCCAGATAATCCAGGATAATCTTTCCCTCTCCAAACCCTTAATAGAATCACATCTGTGGAGTCCCTTTGGCTTTATAAAGTTCACACATTCCAGGGATTAAGACATAAATATCTTCAGGGTCTCAGCCAACCACACTCACTGAGAACCTGTTACGGAAAGATCAGGGGAAAGATCAGGGGACGGAAGGAGCCATGTGGCTCTCTGGGAAGGGACCTGGAGGTGGGGAATACCCGGCATGGTTTCAGAACATGGTGACTGGAGTGGAGTGAGGGGGAGGGGAGGTCAGAGTTGTTGGGGGCCAGATGGGGAAAGCCAAGAATGTGCCCAAGGCCTTTTGGCCTGGCCGTTCGGAAGGATGAGGTTGCCATTAAAGTCCGGTGGGGAAGAGGCAGGGGCGGAGTCTCAGGCAGGGAAATGTGAAATGCCTAACAGACTTCCAGGTGGAGGTGTGCAGCAGGCAGCTGAATCTGGAGTTCCAGCAACATGTCCAAAGGAGACGGAGGCGGAAACCGCCAGTATGGGAGGCAGCCGAGACCAGGAGACGAGGTGAGGTCACTCAGGGAGCGAGTGTGGAAAGACACGCGCATTCAGAGCTGACAGCGTGAAAAGAAACTGGGGCAGAAGCGGCCTGGAACCCAAGAGAAGAAAGCACTGCCTGGGAGAGGAGACCCCCAGGAAGGTGCCACGGACAGGCCGGGTGCGAGGAGGCCTGGACTGAGCGCTGAGCGATACACCAGTGGGGTGGAGCGCGTTGGTGACCTGGCCGGTTCTGACAGTGGAGTCCCGGGCGAAGGCCGGTGGAGGAAGCCCCAGGGAGGAGGGGAGGAGGGCAGTTGGAGGGAGCGTGTATAGTCAGCCAACGAGGAGGGAGACTGGGCAGCATCAGGGAGGCCAGAGGGACAAGAGAGCGTTGTTGTTAATATAAAAAGGGAAGATAGCATTTTATGCTGGTGGATGAGGTCTGTTGGGAGGACAACTGGGATGACGCAGGAGAGAGATGACGCAGTGATGTCCTTGAGTAAGTGCGGGCGGCCGAGAGTCCCCAGGAGAGGGGCTGACCTTTGCTGAACGCTCAGCCAGTTTACCGTGGCCAGTGATCCAAGGACCAAGGCCAGGGTAATCGGGCCAGAGCTGGGGGGGGTGGCTGGGGGCCTTGCTCTAACTGTGATTCCCTCCGCCTCTCAGGGCGGGAGAGAAGCCCAGCGGTCAGACTGTCCTGAGAAGGTGCCGGAACTCGCAGGAAAAGAGAGAAGCTCAGAGGATTTTAACTGCCTGCATTTCTTTATTCCCTCGCCCCCTCATGCCTTCAGTCAGTGTTTCTTCGGTGAGTATTACTCTGTGCCCGGTACAGTGACAGTCGCTGCAGATGCAGTTGTGATCGAGGGGGGACCTTCTCCTGCAACCACAAAATTGACAACATAGACACGGATGGAAACGGGAGAATGATGCCAGCAGCGCGACGTGGTAACGGCCCTTCCGGGGAGGGGGGCGAGCGTGCAGGCCTCAGAGAGAGAGTCCCGCCCGGGACCCCCGGCCCCGGGAAGCCTGCCCAGGGGAGGTGACATGTGACTGACGCTAGAAAGGACACTGCGTACCCAGAAGGAGAGAGGGAGGTGGGTTCCAGGCAGAGGAAATAGCACGGACGGAGTTGAGCCCTGGAGGCAGGAAGAGAATGTGTGGCCCATTCCCGGAAACAAACACGTTTTCCGGGGGCGCCCGGGCTGGAGCAGGATCGAAGCCCGGCCGGAGATGAGCTGGGCCCGTGAGCACAGCCGGGGGCCAGGGCTGAAGACGGGGGGGCGGGGGGGCACCCGTTTGGACGAGGGAGTGACATCCCTGGAAATGAGCCCCTGACCGCGGTGTGGCAGAGGCGGGGCCAGGAGAAGCCTGTTGGGGGCCCTGTAGCGAGAGGCGACCCCGAAACCAGACGCGGGCAGACGGCGCCCGGGGGAAGCGGGTGGGTTTGGGGAGAGAAAGGTGAGGCCTTGGTGTGCGGTTTGCTGTGAAGGGGAGGGGGGAGCCCGGGGTAGAGCCCAGCAGGTAGGGGANGCACTGGGTGTTATGTGGAAACCAGCTTGACAATAAACTATTTGTAAAATGAATGAGCAGATGGACCTCCTCCCAAGAAGGGAAGCGGGGAGGAAGGAGGTGGAAAGGACCCACCGAGGCCGCCCCGGAGCCTTAGAGACGGGACACAGGACGTGGGGCGGGTGTGAGGAGGCGCGGGCTCCGCGGCCCTGGGCTCCGGGAAGCGGGGAGTTCGGGTATTTTCCTCCCTTTGCCCCTGC